>NW_025422557.1:105000-106777 GCF_904849725.1 Hordeum vulgare subsp. vulgare | reverse complement strand
GGGAGAGGGAGAGGGTGGGGGGAGAGGGAGAGGAGAGGGAGAGGGAGAGGGGAAGAGAAGGAGCGAGAGGGAGAGGGAGAGGGTGGGGGAGAGGGAGGGCGAGAGGGAGGGGGAGAGGGAGGGAGGGAGAGGGAGAGAGGGAGAGAGAGAGGGAGAGGGAGAAGGAGAGATAGTGGGAGAGGGAGAGGGAGAGGTACAGGGAGATTGAGAAGGAGAGGGAGAGGGAGACGGAGACGGAGAGAGAGAGGTAGAGGGAGAGGGAGAGGGGGAGAGAGAGATCGAGAGGGAGAGCTGCAGAGAGAGAGAGGGAGATGGGGAGATGGAGAGGGAGATGGATAGGGAGCGGGAGAGGGAGAGGGAGGGAGAGAGAGAGGGAGGGGGAGAGGGAGAAGGAGAGGGAGGGGGAGGGGGGGTGAGGGAGAGGGAGAGGGAGAGAGAGAGAGAGGGAGAGAGGGAGAGGGAGAGGGAGAGGGGGAGAGAGAGAGCGAGAGGGGGAGAGAGAGGGAGAGGGAGAGGGAGAGGGAGAGGGAGAGGGAGAGGGAGAGGGAGAGGGAGAGGAGGAGAGAGAGAGAGCGAGAGGGGGAGAGAGAGAGGGAGAGGGAGAGGGAGAGGGAGGGAGGGAGGGAGAGGGAGAGGGAGAGGGGAAGAGAAAGAGAGAGAGGGAGAGGGAGAGAGAGAAGGAGAGGGAGAGGGAGAGGGAGAGGGAGGGAGGGATGGAGGGAGACGGAGACGGAGAGTGGGAGAGAGGGAGAGGGAGAGGGAGGGAGAGGGAGAGGGATTGGGAGAGGGAGAGAGAGGGAGAGGGAGAGGGAGAGGGAGAGGGGGAGAGAGAGGGAGAGGGAGGGAGGGAGGGAGGGAGAGGGAGAGAGAGGGTGGGAGAGAGAGAGGGAGAGGGGGAGAGAGAGGGAGAGTGGGAGAGAGAGGGAGAGGGAGAGGGAGAGGGAGGGAGGGAGGGGGAGGGAGATGGAGAGGGCGGGAGGGGGAGGGGGATGGGGAGGGGGGAGGGGGAGGGGGAGGTGGAGGGGGAGGGGCAGGGAGGGTGAGAGGGAGGGAGGGGGAGAGGGAGGGGGAGGGGAGAGAGAGGGAGAGGGAGGGGGAGGGAGAGGGAGAGGGAGGGAGAGGGAATGCGAGAGGGAGGGAGAGTGAGAGGGAGAGGGAGAGGGAGACGTAGGGAGGGAGAGGGAGAAGGAGAGGGAGAGGGTGAGAAGGAGAGACGCAGAGGGAGAGGGAGAAAGAGGTAGTGGGAGAGGGAGAGGGAGAGGGAGGGAGGGAGGGGGAGGGAGATGGAGAGAGGGAGAGAGGGAGAGGGAGAGGGAGAGAGAGAGGGAGAGGGAGGGGGAGAGGGAGGGAGAAAGAGAAAGAGAGAGAGAGAGAGCGAGAGAGTGAGTGAGAGGGAGGGGAGAGGGATGGGAGAGGGAGGGGGAGGGAGAGGGAGAGGGAGGGGGAGGGAGAGGGAGAGGGAGGGGGAGGGAGAGGGAGGGGGAGGGGGAGGGAGGGGGAGGGGGAGGGAGAGATAGAGGGGGAGGGGGAGAGGGAGAGGGAGGCAGGGGGAGGGAGGGGGAGAGGGAGAGAGGGAGAGGGAGAGGGAGGGGAGAGAGAGGGAGAGGGAGAGAGTGAGGGAGGGAGAGAGAGGGAGAGGGAGAGAGAGAGAGAGGAGAGAGAGAGAGAAGAGAGATGGAGAGAGAGAGGAGAGAGGGAGAGAGAGAGGCGGGAGAGTTAGGGAGAGGGAGAGGGAGGGAGGCAGGGAGCGGGAGAGATGGAGAGAGGGAGAGAGGGA
>NW_025422557.1:82500-87500 GCF_904849725.1 Hordeum vulgare subsp. vulgare | reverse complement strand
ATTATTCTTGCTTGTTCTTGAGGGAAAAGAGAGAGGAGATCTAGATCCACATCTCCACCAATCACTTTCTCCTCTATGTGAGGGGAACCCCTTGGATCTTGATCTTGGTGTTCTTTGTGAACTCCTTGTTCTTCCTCTCATATTTCTCCATAGCTTTCGTTGTTGTGGAGGGATTTGAGTGTGAGGGACTTGACCAGTTCGTGTGTTCTTGCCATTGCATTGGTTGCATCGGTTTGAGTTCTCCACGGTGATACGTGGAAGTGAAGGTTGAGAAGCTTATTACCTTTGGTACTTAGTACCCTAGATATTGTTCTTCGTGGATGCTTTGGCGTCCTAGAAGCTTGGTGGTGTCTCGGAGCTCAATCATTGTGGTGTGAAGCTCCGGGAAAGCGTCGGGGTCTCCAATTAGGTTGTGGAGATTGCCCCGAGCAATTTGTACGGGTACCGGTAACCGCCCCCAAGGGTTGCCACGTGTACGGGTTCGGTGAGCGCCCCCAAGGTTTTCCATTTGTACTGGTTCGGTGACCGCCCTCAAGGGTCCCTTAGTGGAATCACGGCATCTTGCATTGTCCGAGGGCGTGAGGAGATTACAGTGGCCTTAGTGGCATCTTGGGGCGCATTGTGCCTCCACACCACTCTAACGGAGATTAGCATCCGCAAGGGTGTGAACTTCGGGATACATCATCGTCTCCCCGTGCCTCGGTTATCTCTTACCCGAACCCTTTACTTATGCACTTTACTTTGTGATAGACATATTGTTTATTGTAATATATCTTGCTATCACTTAGTTGTTTGTCTTCCTTAGCATAAGTTGTTCGTGCACATAGGTGAGCCTAATTGTTTGTAGGTTTTGTGCTTGTCATATTAAACGTTAGTTTTATTCCGCATCTGTTCAAGCCTAAACCTTAATTATTTTAAAGAGCCTATTCACCCCCCCTCTAGGCGACATCCACGTCCTTTCAATTGGTATCAGAGCTAGGTCTCTCTTTATTAGATTTAACCACCTAGAGAGTAAGGATGTCGACTAGGGGTTTAGGATTCACTAACACTCTTATTTTCGATGGCACAAATTTTGATGTTTGGTTAATTCGCATGCTCAATCACTTTCGGGTCTTGGACACAAATTTAGAGCAAATTGTAGATATGGGTTTTTCTCCTCCAAAGGATTCCCAAAATATATCTTTAGAGGATGAGAAAAACTCTTATCTCAATGCTCAAGCTTCTAATGTGCTTTTTGATGCTTTGAGCAATGTAGTTATATTTCAACTCATGCCATTCTGGGATGCTCATGAGTTGTGGACAAAGCTTCAAGATAAATATGGTGTGTCCAAGATTTGCAGGGATGATTGTTCTCCCTCCACCTCCGGTCGTGTGGTCTTCTCAACTTCATCTACTTCACCTACATGTGGATTGCCACAAGGTAATGATATGGTGAGTAGTGGTGACCATTGCTATAATGAAAGTGGGTTTATTGTTGATGATCTTTCATCACTATATTATTGCAATGCTTCATCTTTGGGCGTTAACACTTCGAGCACTCTAAATGTTTCACATGCTTGTGTTGCTAGTCCGTGCATATCATATAAAAACTGCGTGTCTAAATCTCATGATGATATGCCTCCTATATCTTGGTGCCATGATAAAAATGTATATATTTCCTCGAGTTGTTCTGCTAACAATGTAGAGGAAATTCATCACTCCATGGAACCAGATGTGGCCTTGAATGATGCTTCAAGGGATCCTACATCATCATCTATTATGACTCACTTTTGCCTTATGGCTAAGGCTTCAAAGGTATCTCCTACTTTGAATTCCAATATATCTCATGATGATGATGTTGATGATAATGGGGATGAGGATAATGATAAAGAGAGTGATAATATTGCATCCTTCAAAATTAAGGGTGAAATGACTTTTAAATCTCTTTATAAGAATAAACTTGCTTGTTCCAACTTCTTGGAAATCATGTCTATTGCCAGTGAGGGCAAGAAATACATTGAGGAGTTGGAAGCTCATCTTGAGGAGCATGAGGCCACCATTGAGACAATGGAAGGTCATGAGCGTGATTACGCTAATGAGATCGCAGAGCTATCTCAAGCTCTTGATAATGAACAAACCACCAAGGAAACTCTTGAGGAAACCTTTGCTCTAGAATTATCTAGATTAAAGGTATCCTATGATAGAGCTCTCGAGGTGGCTAATGATTTTAGAACTAAAAATGATAAGCTTGAAGTTGCACATGCTAAACTCCTTGAGGACTATGAGCACCTCGAAAATGGCTCAAGGGCTATTGAGAGCTCGCTCATCGAACTCACCGAGTCTCATGCTCAACTTGAAGCTTCATATGCTAAAGAGCTTGCCAAGGTGCCTTCTCCTCTTATTGCTAATGATGATGCTTGTGCTACTAACTCTACTTCTTGTGAAGCATCCATTTTAAAGGAGAATGTTGAGCTAAGGGCTCAACTAGAGTTGCTATCTAGCAATTATGGGAAATTGGAAGAAAGTCATGTAATGGTCACAAGCTCTCATGATGATCCTCTAGCATCCCATAATGTGCTAAAATTAGCTCTTGAGGCTATTACTACCAAGGTAACATCGAGTGAGACTCATGTGGACATTAGCACTACTTCTAGTCAAAAATGTTATATTGCCATGTGCTAGTCCTTGTAATTCATCTACTCATAATGTTGCTACATCTTGTGATGAATTACTCTCCATGCCTTGTTGCTCTAACAATGAAGCTTATACTTCCTCTAGCACTTGTGTTGATACTAACCATGTAGAGGAAATCAAAGAGCTCAAGGCCCAAGTCACTTCCTTGAAGAAAGACTTGGAAAAGAGTCATGAAGGGATGTCCACACTCAACAATGTCTTGTGTGGACAAAAATACCCGAATGATAAAAATGGACTTGGATTCAACTCCAACAAGAAGAAGAAGTCCAAAATCTTCAAGAAGAAGGGCCAAGAACAAGTCAAGAATTTGGCCAAGATTATTTGCTTCAAGTGCAAAATTGAAGGGCACTATGTTAGATCTTGCCCACTAAAGAAGAAGCCTCAAAGTCACAAGCAACAAGGGAAGAGGACACAAGTGCACTCACATACTCAACTACAAGTTGAAGAAAGGCCCCTTCCCAAGAAGACCCAATCCAACACTCCTCATGTTGAGAAATCAATAGGGAAGAAATTAAAGGGTAGATGTTGCTAGTTATGTCGTCAGAAGGTTCACTTCGCTTCTTCTTGCACGAGAGGTAATTTATCCAACCCAATCATTATTGATGATATCTATTCTCTTGGGAAGGATAAGTTTGGCAATGTGTTTGCCATGTTTGTTGGTACTCAAAGTAGTGTCAAGAAAAGTACCATTTGGGTTGCCAAGCTTATTGTGACTAACCTCTTAGGACCCAACGTGGTTGGGGACCAACAAGCTCAAACTTGATCAATAGGTGAATATGGAGGACATTAGAGACTTGGATACATAATGAAGAATTAAGGGGTCTTCATCATTCATATTTTCTCAAGCCAAGTCATTTGGATTATCGAGTTTCTATCTTATATCCAATGTGCCTCCTTACGGTAACTTGTACTTAAACTGTTTACATTGTTAGTTGCTTGCCGCTTTGCATGTTGTGGTTTTGTACCTTGCATGTGTTTGTATATGTTGTGCTTCCAACTTGCTTATCTTGAGTAAGAGAATATGTGTATGTTGGTTTGCATATCATGTACATGTGAGTCTTGTATTGAGCCTTATTGCATCTTGTTTGTATCTTTGATTGGCTCTTGTGAGAGATTAATGGATTATTTCATTATGGGGGAGTGATGTGCTTTGCACACCTCACGATCCTATAAATGTGTATACATGGGGAATACCACTTAGTATTGATATTTCAAGATTATCTAGCTTCTATGTGGTATGTCTTACTCATGAGAAATTCAAATTCTATATGGTCCATTAATTATCTCTTGTTGGCTTTAATTTGCCACTTGGTAATATTGTTGGATTATCACATTATGGGGGAGTAATATGCTATGTGCATATTACAAGCCTAGAGAATCTTTACATTTGAGGTATTGCCACTTAGTGTTGATATTGTAAATTATCTTGTTCCTAGGTGGCATGTTTGCTCTACAAGTGTCATTTGCTTGTGTTTTATGGGTAAATATGATCTTGGATTTATTTGCGATCTACCAATGAGTATCATTTCCAAAATACTTCTTGTCCTTGACAATTGGTATTCCCATCATGTGGTAGGAATTGCTAATCGTCTTTACATTGGATTTTGTGTTTCGTTTGTCTTCCTTGCCTCTTGTGGATCTGTTTTAACTTGTCTAGTGTTTTTATAGATATAGAGAAAGTGATGATCCCATCTTGTGCATTGTGTATATAAATGCAAATTCTATATAATGCACAACCCTCGGGGGAGCTATCCTATTTTCTTTAGAACACTCTCTTTATTCGCCCATCATAAAATCTTTTGATCTCCATGAAGTATGTTGATGGGAGGCAAGTCTTGCTCTTTATGATGCTTTGTGCCATCATGAAAATTTGTCGAGGGTTTGGTTTGTTGGAACCTAGCTCTCTTTTGGAAACTAGATACCTCGTGTTTGTTTTCCTTCAATTGGTATCTTGTTTCCTTTTTATTTGGCATGTGTCAATGGATATGTCATGCCTTGTTGTATATTTTATTTGATATCCCTCAAGTGATAGTTTTTCATTTGCTATCTTATTATCACTTTATACCTTGTCTTTTGGTACCTTATCAACTATATGTTGATTGGATTCTTGAAGCCTTGAGCATGCGTATTTACTATATGTATTTACTTTGGCATGCTTTCTTTCTTTGACCCAATATATAGGGGAAACTCCACCTTGTAATAAAATGGCTAACGTGTGCATGAAATTCAAATTCATATCTATATGCACATATGTATGTGAAGTTTGTCCTATGTATTGTTGGTTTTCTAACTCTTTGGTCCCAATGAGTTTGGGCACCATTTTGTTT
>NW_025422557.1:70000-72500 GCF_904849725.1 Hordeum vulgare subsp. vulgare | reverse complement strand
AAGATTTGATCGCCTCCGTGTATGTCCTCGCACTTCAGGGTGTTTGAAGACCGGATGATCAAAACATGGTCTTTCAACGGGTCCCTCTGAATCCCTGTCGGTGCCCGTCCAATCCTACCGTTCTTCTACATCTGCTAGCACCGCCTGTCCAGAGTCGCCGCGTTGTCCAACCAAGCCAGAGCCCATAATGACTTGTGGCTGTGCAGGTAAGCCTTGGGTCTTGAAAATATCCGTCCGTCTCTTTGAGCCTGGGTGAAGCTTTCCGGAGGATGTCATGGCCTCTCCATCATCCCGGGTCATCCACTGGGTTCTCCAGGGAGCCGATCAACCGTCCTTCACCCAGAGTTGCATTGCGTCCGAGGTCTTGAAAATCTTGTCTTAACCGGTCTTGATTATTTAATCAACCTCGCATCACTCGTGTTATGCACTCAACCGAAATCCCGTCTACTCAAGCATAGCAGTATGAAATTTGTCGTCCCGGGCCAAGTATCGGGGTTGTTGTGTGCCTACCACATGATACTACAATCTTTACTAAAATTTCCAAGTACCTAAGCAGCATGCAATTGGGCATAGGATGGTAGAACTATGATTCATAAACATAGGTGACAGTATGATCAAAGTGACTTGCGTGGTGATGTTGACGAAGAAGAATTTCTCGAGAAAATAACTTGATAGACTACTCGTACCTCTCCGATGAAATCTATATAGCAAACATATCAGTCACATAAGCACTCATACTAGCAATCATTCTAGCAGTCAAAACAAAAGAGAGAGCGAATAGGAATTCCGAAAGAAACTTCAAATAAGCCTAGGAAGTCTTCCACTACATCAAACACTAAATAGTTTTTGTCCAACAGAAAATAATAACAAGGAACTAAGATATAAATTTAACTAAGATAAAATGAAGTACTTTTCACAAAACTTTTTCAAAGTATTTCCAAACGGGTTTTGAAACAATGGTGAAACCAATTGCAAGTTACTAAGGAACTAGAATTGATTTCATGAAAAAAAATAAAAATAAACACTTGTTGCAAACCTACTGTTAACTAAGAGAAACAAAACATAATCTTTCTGAAATATAAAAGAAAAATAATTTAAAACAATTTACAGAAAAAGAAATAGCCATAGTCCTAAAAGAGGTGAAACAGAAATTGTTTCACAAGAAACCATGAGCTAAAATACTCAAATAAATATGAAATGTTTACCACTGATAGATAAGATAACTAGTGATCAGTAGCAAAAGGAATCAAGTTAAAATCTGTTTTTAAACTCCTGGAATAGGCAAAACAAGGTTTAAACTAAATCTGATCTAACTCAAATTTGAAAATTTCAAACATAGAGATATTATATGTTTTTGAAAACTGCAGGACATTTTTGAGCTACTGGAAAAGAATGAACTCTATTCGACTTATGGATCAAAAGTTATGGGCTAAACAAGATTGGAAATTTTTTGTTTTTGGAACTAAATCTGAAAAATAAAACAAACAGGGAATCCATGTGGCGGCTTCTGATTGGCTGATGGGTGTGCGTTGTATAGGCTAAACAGCGGATGGCCGAATTATAAGAAAATGCTTCGGTTCACTTAACTGATGGACCGGTTCTTTAAGAAAACCGAAAAGGCATGCCCCTATGTAATCTACACCGTAGATCCTGATCTAATAGGCAAACTAAAAAAACAGGAGGAGGAGGAGTCTTACCGTGGATGAATGCAGCAGTGCCTGCTCTGGCGATGGGGAGCTGCGCCGGCGGGGGAAGAGGGCACTCCGGCGGGGTGGGGTCGGTCTCCCGCGGGGGAGGGGCCGGCGAGGCTCCAGGGAAGGTTCGGCAGGGAGGGGGGCCTGCAGGGGGGGGGGGACGGGGTGGAGTTTCCTGGCAAAGAGCTCCTGGTCGGGGCGAGGTGGAGGAGCAGCATCTCCGGGCGAGGCTGCAGGGCGAGGGGTGTGGTGGGGTGGGGCGGCGGAGGAGGGGCCGAAGTGGAGGGGAGCCGCGACAGGGAGGGGAGGGAGTGCAGGGGCGATGAGGTGGGCTCCGGTGAGTTCTCTGGTGGCCGACTCCGGCGAGGTGCAGGGGGAGGAGGAGGTGGGGAGAGGCGGCGGTTTCAACGGGAATGGAACGAGGAGGCCATGGTGGTTCTTATAGAGGCGACGGGAGGTGCTGGGAGGGAAAGAGCTTCGCGAATCCCGGAGGTGGGGATTTATGTGTCCATGGAAGGGAAGCTCGTGTGACGTGAGGGAGAGGCAGAGGAGGAAGAAGATCTTGTTGGGCCAAAGAAAAGGAAAGGTCTTAATGGGCCAGCAGGAGTTTCCAAATAAAAGTGATTCCTTTCCTATTTTTAAAACTAGGAACTAAAACGATAGAAGGGAATTCAAATCAATTTGGAATAAAGAGTTTCTATATACTAAAATTATCACAAAAATAAAATCTAAAGGATGGGCATTTTTCCACGGCAAAAATAAAAACTTCAGAAAAAAATTACTTTCACAAAATTGCCTAAAAGATT
>NW_025422557.1:47500-65000 GCF_904849725.1 Hordeum vulgare subsp. vulgare | reverse complement strand
TATAGCTCAATAGCATAGCAATAATAATAATATTCCTATACATGCATAATTTTCATAGGGTGATATAGTACTACATGCATAGGAAAATAATAGGTAATGGATGATCAACATGTAACTTGCCTTGATTTTGTTTCAAAAAGTCACACTCCTGACAATAGTTTGCGTCGCACTCCGCACAATCTACACGTTGCAAACGATCACACCAATCAATCACCATAATCACATAATACCAAATAAAACCATCGGCAATAAAACAACTTGTTTAAAACCAAAGCATAAATAGTATGGCAGCAAGTATACAATCATCTACATGCTCATACAATGACAACCCAAAAAGAATCAACTAAATCGGATGAACGGTTTGCAAAATATGGCCTCCGGTAGGTCTAAAATAAATCTGATTTGACACAAAAAATAATTTTCACAAAACTGAAAACTACTAGTTCTAACATGTTCTACTCATCAATACAAGATCAAAGAAAAAAGAATTGCCTGATTCGGAGTTATGAGTAAAAAGATAAACACATTTCAAAATTATACCGAGAATTTGACAGAGCTAAAAACAGATTAAAAAAGATTTTATTCGCCCAAAAGCTGTTCATCGGGGTTTGATGAAATGGCTCGTGCGTGCATTCTCACCATGAACAGCGAGGAAAAACGGAACCGTCTCGGTGTGGCTCCTCCGATGGTGCTCCGGTGGTGGTCGAATGGACTCCGGTGATGGCGACTCCGCGAACTCCGGCGAACACGGACGAACTTCGGTGGTGCTCCGTTGTTGCTCCGCGGTGCTCGAGGCTGCTGCGCATGCGGGATGCTCTATGCGTGCGGGGCCAATCGAAACTAATCGAGGCAGGGCTTCGTTCCTGGGACTTATCTCCCTTGCAAGGAGAAGTCCTGGCTAACAAGAGCTCGGTCTCGGGAACCTCGGTGAAACCGGCTCTGGATGGGACTCGGTGGCTAGGGGCGTGAGGCCTGGGTGCTATGGTGGTGGGGCCCAGCCCCGTGGTGCTGGCGATGGGACTGGTGCAGAGGCGAGGTGCGCTGGCCCCTGGGGCTCTCGGTCCTGGCGCAGGGAGCTGGGGCCTGGAGATCGTGGCTGGTCAACGCTAGCCACCTCGGCAACTAACGAGCCTGGGTGCTGGTGGGATGCGCTGGGCACTGGGTTCGTGCCAGGAGCCTGGCTCGATGGGGGCTGGCTGGCCTGCCCAGCTGGCTAGGCCCAATCAGTTTTTTTAAGTAAACCATAAAATAAAATAATAACAATATATATATATATATACATTATTTTTTTAAAATAAAAAACAGAAAGTAATATATATATACAAATATATATATAATATACGCATATAGTAATATATATATATACTTATAGATATATATATATATTAAAATGCTAATATATACATACATATATAGATATAAAATAAATCCCCTATTAAATAATAAAGGAACCTAGTTCCACCTAACGCAAATTTTAAAAATAGTTTTAATGCAATAGACCACCCAAATAGCATTTAAAACTCCACTAGAAATAATTTCGGACATTATAAAATTTGCAAAACAAAATCGGGCAACTTCAAATAACATTCTAAACATTATGCACTTTTATTTGACACGGGAGAAGTCATATTATCTCCACTCCAATAAATTGCCCGAAGTTACATAATGAATAAAATTTTCAAAAGAGCAAATGATGCATAGGAAAGTATGAGATGCATATGAATGATCTATTAACATCCGAATTTAAGAAAAACTGGGATGTTACAAACCTACCCCCCTTAAGATGAATCTCGCCCTCGAGATTCGGGTTGGCTAGCAAATAGGTGTGGGTGATCCTGCTTGAGATCCTCCTCTCGTTCCCAAGTAGCCTCTTCTTCGGTATGATGATCTCACTGAACTTTGCATAATATGATTGTCTTGGTGCGAGTAACTCTCTGTGCTGTCTCCAGAATCTTAACATGCTTCTCCTCATATGTCAAGGCAGACTCCAACTGAATTGCCTCAAGTGGCACTGTATATCTCAAAGGAACATCTGCCATCTCGGCATGACACTTCTTCAGCTGGGATACGTGAAACACATTATGAACTCCTGACAAAGCTTCTGGCAACTCCAGCTGATAAGCTACTTCTCCTCGACGCTCCAAGATCTTGTAAGGCCACACAAAGCGGGGTGCTAACTTACCTTTGATTCCAAACCTCTTAATTCCACGAAGTGGTGAAACTCTAAGGTATGCATGGTCTCCTACCTCATATGTCACCTCCTTGCGCTTTGCATCTGCATAACTCTTCTGTCTGGACTATGCTATCTTTAGCCTGTCATGAACCAACCTGACTTTCTCCTCAGCATCTCTTATCAAGTCTGGTCCAAAGAACTGACGCTCTCCAACCTCATCCCACATCAACGGTGTCCTGCACTTCCTACCATACAGAAACTCAAACGGTGCCATCTGCAAACTAGCGTGATAACCGTTATTATATGAGAACTCTGCATATGGTAAATTATCATCCCAACTGGACCCACAGTCCAAATCACAAGCTCTCAACATATCCTCTAATATCTGGTTCACCCTCTCAGTCTGCCCATCTGTTTGTGGATGGAATGCTGTACTAAACTCCAGTCTAGTACCCAATGATTCATGCAACTGACGCCAAAATTTAGAAGTGAACTGAGTACCTCTATCAGACACTACCTTCTTCGGAACGCCATGCAGACAGACAATTCTGGACATATAAATCTTAGCTAGCTTAGCACTGGTATAGGTAGTTTTTACCGGGATGAAGTGAGCGACTTTAGTCAATCGATCAACAACTACCCAAATAGAATCATAACCTGATCGAGTCCTGGGTAATCCAGTGATGAAATCCATACCAATCTGATCCCACTTCCAATCAGGTATAGGCAAGGGTTGTAACAAACCTGCTGGTTTCTGATGCTCTGCTTTAACTCTCTGGCACACATCACATACTGCAATAAACTCAGCAATTTCCCTCTTCAGGCTAGGCCACCAAAATCTCTCCCTCAAATCCAAATACATCTTAGTATTACCTGGGTGGATAGAGTAAGGTGAATCATGCGCCTCCTGAAGAATCAACCTCCTTATATCTGCATCCTGAGGTACAGAAATACGCTTCTCAAACCATATGGTTCCATGTTTATCCTCATGGAAATCTTGTGCCTTCCCTTTTAGCATATTCTCCTTTATCTCAGCAATATAATTATCATCCTTTTGAGCTTCTCTAATTCTATCAAGCAAAGTAGGCCTTACCTCAAGTGTAGCCAAATAGCCTCTAGGGACCATATCCAATCTCAGATTTCTGAACTGCTCACATAAGTCCGGTGGCATATCATCAATATTAATTGCATTAGCATGGCTCCTACGACTCAATGCATCAGCAACAACATTAGCCTTACCAGGATGGTATTGTACATTCAAATCATAATCCTTAATAAGCTCCAACCATCTCCTCTGTCTGAGGTTCAACTCCCTCTGAGTAAATATGTACTTCAGGCTCTTATGATCAGTAAATATATCACAATGATTACCGACAAGATAATGCCTCCAAGTTTTCAGTGCATGCACAACTGAGGCTAACTCCAAATCATGTGTAGGATAATTATGCTCATGATTCTTAAGCTGACGTGAAGCATAAGAAACAACTTTACCTTCCTCCATTAAAACACTCCCAAGTCCCTCACGAGGAGCATCACAATATACCTGGAAGTCTTTATGTATGTCTGGCAGAGTTAAAACTGGTGTTGTGACTAAACACTGCTTTAGCTCCTGAAAGCTAGCTTCGCAATCATCAGTCAAAACAAACTTATTCCCCTTCTTCAACAATTCAGTCATAGGCTTTGCAATCTTTGAGAAATTCTCAATAAACCTTCTGTAATAACCTGGTAGGCCCAAAAAGCTGCGAATCTCACCAACCGACGTGGTGACTCCCACTCTGTAACCGGAGCAACCTTGGATGGATCAACTGCAACTCCATTACCTGATATAACATGGCCAAGGAATGCTACCTCATCCAGCCAAAACTCACGTTTGCTGAACTTGGCATACAACTCGTGCTCCCTCAGTTTCTCCAACACCAAACACAAATGCACTTCATGCTCTTACTTATTCTTGGAGAACTCCATAAACACCTTGTTCATCATATTCATGAAGTATGCTGGGGCATTAGTCAATCCAAATGACATAACAGTATACTCATACAACCCATACCTCGTAGTGAAAGCGGTCTTTGGAATATCTTGCTCACGAATCTTTAATTGATGATAACCAGAACGAAGGTCAATCTTACAAAACACAGTAGCTCCCTCCAACTGGTCAAACAGATCATTTATCATAGCAAAAGGATACTTATTCTTAATGGTTACCTCATTCAGAGAACGATAATCAACACACATCCTCAAGGTCCCATTCTTCTTCTCAACAAACAAAACAGGGGCTCCCCAAGCTGATGAACTTGGGCGAATAAATCCTTGTGCCTGTAACTCCCTCAACTGCTTCTTCAATTCCTCCAACTCTTGAGGAGGCATTCTGTATGGTCTCTTTGCAATAGGTCTAGTACCAGGTATTAAATCAATAAGAAACTCAATATCTCTATCTGGTGGCATACCTAGCAACTCCTCCTGAAACACATCTGGATAATCCTTCACAACTAGCACCTCTTCCAGGCTACCCCCCTTAAGAGAGTTCACCTGCATCCTCTTATGCTAGTACTTACATACATATTTGATTCTCTTCCCTCCTGGTGCACCGAGAGAAATAGATCGACTAGCACAATCGATAACTCCTTCATATTTGGCCATCCAATCCATACCCAAAATAATATCAAGACCCTGTGACTTCAATATGATCAAATCTGTAGGGAACTCATGCTTCCCAATAGACAAGTTTAACTGATGACAACCAACACCTGCTATCATCTCAGCTCCTGGGGAACTCACTCTAATAGGCATACTAAGGGTTTTGGTTGGCAATCCATGTTTATCAATGAATACCCTCGAAATAAATGAATGCGATGCACCAGTATCAAAAAGAACAAGAGCGGGTACTGAATTGATCAAAATCTTACCAATCACTGCATCAGGCTCATTATAGACCTCCTCCACATTAACATGGTTAACATGCCCCTTTTGAAATGGGTTTGGCTTGATGACTCCAGAATTCCCATTACCATTATTTCTCTCTGGGCATGCATTAGAGTAGTGGCCCATCTTTCTGCACTTGAAGCACTCGACCTGATTAAGGTCTCTGTGTACTGGCACATTCTCGCGGTTCTGGTTATTATTACCTCCATTACCATTGCCATTACCGTTGCCATTATTTCCCTTGTGTCCATTATGATGATGGTGGCCATTATGATTGTGGCCATTACCTCCATGATGATGATGCCCATTATCTCCATGGTGATGATGTCCATTACCTCCATGATTATGATATGAAGTGTGTGGCTTCTGATGTTGTCCTAAATTAAACTTGTTGTTGCTATACTTCCTCTTGCGGTTCTCTATTGCCTGATGCTTTCCCTCAAGCACAATAGCCTTATCAACAAGCTCCTGGTAATTACCAAAAGTGGCCACAGTCAACTGAACTCCCAAATCATCATTCAGGCCCTCCAAGAACTTCTCTTGTCTAGCTGCATCAGTATTAACATTATTAGGAGCATAACGTGCAAGTTTATTGAACTCCTCCACATACTCATTAACTGAGCGACCACCCTGACACAAGCTGCGAAACTCCTTGTTCTTTAGACTCATGGCGCCAGCAGACACATGTGCGGCGCGGAAAGCTGCCTCAAACTGCGCCCATGTGATAGTATCAATGGGATAGGTGACCAAGTAGTTGTCCCACCAAGCTGCGGCAGGACCCTCCAATAGATGTGAGGCAAACCTCACCCTCTCTGCATCTGTGCATCCAACGGTCTGCAAGTTCCTACCAATGGAACGAAGCCAATCATCTGCCATAATAGGTTCAGGGCTGCTGGAGAACCTCTGAGGATTCAACCTCAAGAACCTAGTAAGCATATCCATAGGTGGCGGAGGCGGGTGGTTTTTGTTGTTATTATTGGCCAAACTCTAGGCAAGCAACTGGATCAACTGGCCTTGTCCCTCAAGTATCTGCTGCACATATCGCGGTGCATCATTGCCATTGCCATCATTATTGCCTGCTCCTGCATTCCTGTCCCTAGGCTCACGTCTCAGCGGCATCTGGTGGGAAAGAATAGATAAGAAAATAGATAGAATAGGTCTAGAGGAATATAGATATTCTACCCATATGCATATTATGATCAAGGTAATATATATGAGGCAACAAAACACCATAGCAATAACACAAACAAGCATAACAATAATCAAACATATCTATATATATAGTCGAATAATTCCGACAAGATCCTAGTTTCACAAACATGCAAAATAACAATCAAGCAAGCAACCTACTATCGTCATGCCACAAAGCGGGCATAAATAGATACACTAACACGTTAATATCGCAAATAAAACAAGATAAGTGGTGGTCTCAGCACTAGTTCCTACTTAAGCTGGTCAAGATACTAGAGTGGTTGTCTAATGAAAGAGTAAGATGTAGACAAAGTGTATAGAATAAAGTTTTCACTCCTATGGCTTTTCTAATCCATTTTCTAGGGCCACGACCTACAGTCAACGCATTGCTCTGATACCATCTGTAATGACCAAACCTTGAAGGATTTGAGTCTCTGTGCTTTACTGTGCTAGTCCCTAGATCGACTCACTAGCACACAGTATATATGAAAACCAGATATAGCAAGTGCATCATTTATTACAACGTATGATCCAGAATTTCTAAAACATAACAATCTGCATAGCACTTAGCTAGCTTTATTCTATCAAACAGCGGAAAAGTAGCAGAATAATAACGATGAGTCCCATCATAGCCCACTGGCGATGTTGAGTGAAGACTCGCAACCCTAACGGTACCTTACTTCTCGTCTGAATATCCTACAACATGATATGTTGCAGCCATATAGGTCAGTACTTTGAATGTATTGGCAAGTTACACAGGAAAAGTAATATAACAGACCTACATGTATATGCATAGTATAACAAGAGAAAGGATGATGGTTATTTTGCAGAAAGCTGATTTTATCCTCATAGCTACCTAATAGTCAAGTTTTAGTTTGTTTGCTACAATAACTCACATATGGTTGAATTGGCATCTCCAACTCCAACCTATTACCGTTATTAAGTTTCCCACCAAGTTTTATTATGTAGCGACCCGACTCAAAACGATTCAAGCCTCTGTGTATCTGTGCCATCCCTGGATCAGTATGCTGGCACACACAGTACATCAATGTATATATCAAAGTGCAATCACATGTAAATAGCGTAAAACTGATATATACCTTAAATATCTCAGCGGAGGCAGTCAAGGGAGTGGAGTCCCAATAAACACCAACGGCAAGTTGAGTGCGGACCATAACCCTGAATCGTACTCTTACTCGTCGAAGAAAATATCTGCAACATAAGACGTTGCAGCCGTGTAGGTCAGCATATTGAATATGCCGGCAAGTCACATATGAGAGGGGGTAAAATGTCATCTATACTATATGCATATATGGCAGGTGGGGTTGTAAGTTTTAGCGTAAAGCAAATTTTCTCCTACAACAAGAGGGGCTAAAAGAAAAATATTACTACGCTGTTGGTTGTTAATGAGATGGTTCCGCCAACCAGTTCTCATACCCAGGTTATCAATATTACCCACATCAAATATATATAAATTGTGTTGAGAATTCTAGATAACTTCAGTTCCTTTGGCTCAAGTTGTCCATGACCGTGGACACGGCTAATCGATTAGGTTTGAGTACTTTGCAGAGTTTTGCACACGTTCCCCACAAGATTTGATCGCCTCCGAGTATGTCCTCGCACTTCAGGGTGTTTGAAGACCGGATGATCAAAACATGGTCTTTCAACGGGTCCCTCTGAATCCCTGTCGGTGCCCATCCAATCCTACAGTTCGTTTACATCTGCTAGCACCGCCTGTCCAGAGTCGCCGCGTTGTCCAACCAAGCCAGAGCCCATAATGACTTGTGGCTGTGCAGGTAAGCCTTGGGTATTGAAAATATCCATCCGTCTCTTTGAGCCTGGGTGAAGCTTTCCGCAGGATGTCATGGCCATCCCCAGCATCCCGGGTCATCCACTGGTTTCTCCAGGGAGCCGATCAACCGTCCTTCACCCAGAGTTGTATTGCGTTCGAGGTCTTCAAAAGTCTTGTCTTAACCGGTCTTGATTATTCAATCAACCTCGCATGACTCGTGTTATGCACTCAACCGAAATCCCATCTACTCTAGCATAGCAGTATGAAATTTGTCGTCCCGGGGCCAAGTATCGGGGTTGTTGTGTGCCTACCACATGATACTACAATCTTTACTAAAATTTCCAAGTACCTACGCAGCATGCAATTGGGTATAGGATGGTAGAACTACGATGCATAAAACATAGGTGATAGTTTGATCAAAGTGACTTGCCTGGTGATGTTGACGAAGAAGAATTTTCGTTCTCGGGAAATACATGATAGAACTATTCGTCACTCTCCGATGAAATCTATATAATCAAACATAGTATTCACATAAGCACTCACACTAGGAATCATTCTAGCAATCAATTAACAAACATCAATAAAAGTTGGTGCAATCAAAAATCAATAAGAGAGAGCGGATAAAAATTCAAAGGAAACTTCAAAGAAGCTAGGAAGCCTTCTACTACATTAAACACTATATAGTTTTTGTTCTATCTGAAAATAAAACACTAAAATAGAAAAAATAACAGAAAACAAAATATAAAATAACTAAGATAAAATCAAGTATTTTCATAAAATTATTTGAAAGTATTTTCAAATGGGAGTTAATCTAGTAGGGAAATCAATTGCAAGTTATTAGAGAACTAGAATTGATTTCATGATAACCAACAAAAATAAAATAAATTTTTTTGAAAACCTACTGTTAACAAACAGAAAAAAATATAAACTTTCTGAAATATAAAAGAAAATAATTTAAAAACAATTATAGAAAAAGAAATAGCCATAATCCTAAAAGAACTAAAACAGAATCTGTTTTGCTAAAAACCCCAAGTAAAAATACTTAAAACAAATTGAAACTTAAACTACTGAAATATATTATCACTAGGAAGCAGCAGCAAAAAGAATCAAATTAAAAGCTATTTTTAAGCTCCTGGAATAAGCAAAACAAGCTTTAAATCAAATCTGATCTACTTCAAATTTTATAAATCCAAACATAGAAAAATTATATATTACAGAAACTACATAAAATTTTTGATCCAACGCAAAAAGAATCACCTAATTCGGAGTTATAGACTAATAGATATGAATTTTCTAAGATTGCAATTTTCTGAAAAAACTGCAATACGGGATTTCGTGAATCTCACCATGGGTGACACAGAGGAAGAACTCCGGCGAGGTAGCTGCTCCGGCGAGGTGGGGAGGTCGCCGGCAGGGTGGGGAATCGGCGGAGGAGTAGCACGGCAGGGGGTGGGGCGCTGGAGAGGCTCGGCAGGGGTGATGGGGAAGCGCCACGAGACCTACTGTACTCAGTTTTTGACAGGAAGATGAGGATGGTGGTGCCGTGGCTACGAGCAGGGAGAAGGCGAGGTGATGGGGAAAATGGAACGAGGAGAGGAGGGGCGTTCTTATAGAGGCGACAGGAGGCGCTGGGAAGGAAAGGATTTCGCGAATCCCGGAGGTGGGGATTCTTTGTCCATGGATGGCAAGTTTTCTTTGTGACGTGAGGAAGAGGGGAGGAAGAAGATGATCTTCTTGGGCCAAATTTGGAAAGTGCTTAATGGGCCAGCTCCTATTTCCTAATAAAAGTGATTCTATTCCTATTTTCAAAACTAGGAAACTAAAACGTTAAAAAGGAAATCCAATCAATTCGGAATAAAGAGTTTTTATATACTAAAATTATCAGAAAAATAAAATATAGATGATGAGCATTTTTCCACGGCAAAAATAAAAACTTCAGAAAAAATGTTTTTCCAAAAATCCCTAAAAGCATTATTTCTTTTTGCAAAATAATTTTCAAATGACCCTCTAAGTTTGTGGGTTCAATTAACTTTCAAAATGCCCGTGGGTTCGGGGGTCATGTTCCTCCGCTCTAGAATGTATTTCCCGGCATTTTGTTGCACGGAGAAAACGAATGGAAACGCAAAAGAATTCAATGCAAATATCTCCGTTCAAATTCTTTATAGTTGAAGAAGTCATGTCATCTTCTCTCTTTGCTTTTAAAATATTGAATTTGAATTCACCGGAGAAGGGGAAAGTCATTTTATTCCCTCTCATTCAAAAGTTTCGAAAAGTTTCAAATTTCACACAACTTTCAATCACTCAGCAAACAAACAAACAATCAATCTAATAATTATATTAACATTCCAAAATTTATAATTTTGGGATGTTACAAACTACCACACTTAAAATGAATCTCGTCCTCGAGATTCGAAGGGAATAGAAAGAAAAGGTTAGGGTTTGGGGGTCTTCTAACAAATCCAATCTCCGGCAAGGTGGGATGCTACCACTCTTAAAATGAGAGATACTGGTCCCTCAAAATGCTTTAACGATCCTCTGGGGTTTTGGCAACTGACATCGCACAGTCTTCGTATTAAATCCTTTGGTGATGTTCTCCCGTTGATATAAGCTTCTTTCGTCACTGGATCTTCTTAACTGACAGTCTCGTGGTCAATTCTAAATAACATATCGATGGTTCTCGCCATTTGTGGCTATCCTACAGAGAGAGGGGTCTTGGTTACATCCTCACCGTAATATTTCCTACGCGTGACAACAAGTGCCATGTACATGGGCTTTCCTTGTACCATTCTAAGGCTTAAACAAAAGCTTCAAAGAACGTCGTCTCTCTATATGGGTAAGTCTCTCAGATTTACCATTCCGAATAGCAAGATAAATGATAAAAGTAGGTCGTCATGGTGATCAATCCATTCCACACTCAAATCATTTCTCTGTATAAGGTTTAGCGAATCTCGCATTCTAACACTTGGGCATCCTCACAAGCGTTGCAGAATTTCTCTTGTCCACGAACGAAGTTCGGATAATCCATTGGTTCTGCAAGCTGAACGAAACATCTATCGTATCTTCACAACTCTCTGGCTTGTCGTATGCTCCTAAGAAAACGTTTGCTGATCCATCATAGCTTCTTTCATAAATCATATGCATTTCATAATCAATCCTTTATTACATCCTTCCTTTCTTATCAAAAACTCCAATTCAAAAGTACTCTATTACAAATGCTGCCATCCACATCGTTCGGTATGGTCAAGCATTTCTGCCAGCTTTATTCATGTGCCTCTCTTGGAGGTACTTTAGTTCCACTCGAACTTTCCGAGGTGCTCCTTGAAATCATCCATCTTTTGCTTCACCATGGTGGTCATGAGCTTCATCTCCATCATCTCCGCACGTACTTCACTCAGGTATTCCTGGTACATTCCTACTCAGTGGATCCTGTGGGTTTACCGATTATTACCACACTTAAATGAATTATACTCATGCCTGCATAGAGCATATTTTCTCATATCCTCATACTTGTTCAGAGATCTTTGCTCGTAGAGAAACAACGCATACATTTTCAACATAGACAATCATGAGACAATAATTTCCATTTATTCATGATGTTATTACAATCTCTGGGACTTCTCTTACAAAAAAAATTCAACTCCATGATCTCATGAAAAACAAGGGTGCTTCGGATCACACTTATTGCCCTGGTCAAAACTTAACTACTCCATTCTAGCTTTCTTCCTTTGTGGACAATCGCTGGCAAAATGTCCTGCTTCCTTGCAACAAAAACAAATGATTTCTGACATGTCTCGAGGCTTCTTAGTTTCTGCTTTTGCTCCTTGGATTCCCGGCTTCCTTCCTGAGCACATGTATTTGTGGTGGCCAAATTTCATACCCTTGTAACATCTGACATGACTCAGGTCTTTGTCTGCAGAGATTTGGTTCTTCCGAGGGTACTTTTTCTTCTTTCCGGACTCCTTTATTTTGGCCAGTTCTTCTATTTCAAGTGGATCAAACTCCACTTCTTCCGTCGGGAAGTTTCCCAGATACTCTTGGCTTCTCTTCATGCAGTCTTGTGAATAATGTCCTTCTTCTCCACATGAGTAGCATGCATTGGAGAAAAATCTGGTCAGACCTTGTCCATCAGGGTCTTCAATATTTTCGTTCATCACCGGCTCTTCTAGAATCTTCTTCTTGAGTGTTTCCTTCATTGCTTCTTTCTGCCGCTTGACAACTTGTTGCACCTTGGGGTAAATGTGACACTGAGCTGGGTAGTGGGTGGTTCCTTCACTCAAGAAACAAGTCACCTGACTAGTTGGGCATTCCTCAGCTGGGTGATTTTCATCACAATGAGTGCATCCATCCTTGTGTTCTTCCTGGCTGTGTCCTATTTCTCCATAGATCTTGCATGCACAAGTCTTCTCCTTCGGATTATCATAGCCCTTCTGAATGAGACGGGATCTTAACAGAGTCTTCTTCAATTCTTCCCAACTTTCTGCTCCACTAAATCCTTGTATGGCATGATGCATTTTCCACCAGATAGCCGCACTTTGGGTAAAGTACTGAAGAGCGTGTTGCACTTCATACTTCCTTGAGATCAAGTTACTCCAGAAGTGGTTCTCCATGTTCTGAATCCATATCTCGGCTTCTAGCTGGGTCGTTGGTCCAGAGACTACAAGTCCAGCTTCATACTCCATCCGGTAGGGTTGAGGTTTTGGGGATGAGACGGGTAAGAGAGGGAGGGAGATACACACAATATTTTTGAGAATAGGTTTTATTTGTGGCCATCGGAAAACACACACCAATGACGGCTCACAAATCATCGCATCTAACGTGGGTATACAACAGGGGTTTGGACTTCTAATGGTCATATAAATATTCGAACGTTTCAGGGTCTTTGAATGCTTCGGGTCTTGAGAGTCTTCAATTTGTGTAGCTTCAACTCCATGATGAAATCCTCGTTACTTTGAAGTGGGAGTCAGTTGATCCTTCATGTCGTCAAAGGGGTAAGGGTATTGTCTAACTATTTGAGGTGAGAGAGAACATTCGATGAAATCAGAAGAGATGAGAAGTAAAGGTGTTGTTGAAAATAAAAATTTTGAGAGATCCTTTCCTAAGAAATTTCCAGTTTCTAGGGTCACGTCCTACAGTCAACATGTGCTCTGATACCATCTCTGTAGCGACCCGACTCAAAACGAGTCAAGCCTCTGTGTATCTGTGCCATCCCTGGATCAGTATGCTGGCACACACAGTACATCAATGTATATATCAAAGTGCAATCACATGTAAATAGCGTAAAACTGATATATACCTTAAATATCTCAACGGAAGCAGTCAAGGGAGTGGAGTCCCAATAAACACCAACGGCAAGTTGAGTGCGGACCGTAACCCTGAATTGTACTTTTACTCGTCGAAGAAAATATCTGCAACATAAGACGTTGCAGCCGTGTAGGTCAGCATATTGAATATGCCGGCAAGTAACATATGAGAGGGGGTAAAATGTCATCTATACTATATGCATATATGGCACGTGGGGTTGTAAATTTAGCGTAAAGCAAATTTTCTCCTACAACAAGAGGGGCTAAAAGCAAAATATTACTACGCTGTTGGTCGTTAATGAGATGGTTCCGCCAACTAGTTCTCATACCCAGGTTATCAATATTACCCACATCAAATATATATAAATGGTGTTGAGAATTCCAGATAACTTCAGTTCCTTTGGCTCAAGTTGTCCATGACCATGGACACGGCTAATCGATTAGGTTTGAGTACTCTGTAGAGTTTTGCACACGTTGCCCTCAAGATTTGATCGCCTCCAAGTATGTCCTCGCACTTCAGGGTGTTTGAAGACCGGATGATCAAAACATGGTCTTTCAACGGGTCCCTCTGAATCCTTGTCGGTGCCCATCCAATCCTACCGTTCGTCTACATCTGCTAGCACCGCCTGTCCAGAGTTGCCGCGTTGTCCAACCAAGCCAGAGCCCATAATGACTTGTGGTTGTGTAGGTAAGCCTTGGGTCTTGAAAATATCCATCCGTCTCTTTGAGCCTGGGTGAAGCTTTCTGCAGGATGTCATGGCCGTCCCCAGCATCTCGGGTCATCCACTGGTTTCCCCAGGGAGACGATCAACCGTCCTTCACCCAGAGTTGCATTGCGTTCGAGGTCTTGAAAAGTCTGGTCCTAACCGGTCTTGATTATTTAATCAACCTCGCATAACTCGTGTTATGCACTCAACTGAAATCCCGTCTACTCTAGCATAGCAGTATAAGATTTGTCGTCCCGGGGCCCAGTATCGGGGTTGTTGTGTGCCTACCACATGATACTACAATCTTTACTAAAATTTCCAAGTACCTAAGTAGCATGCAATTGGGCATAGGATGGTAGAACTACGATGCATAAAACATAGGTGATAGTATGATCAAAGTGACTTGCCTGGTGATGTTGACGAAGAAGAATTTTCGTTCTCGGGAAATACGTGATAGAACTATTCGTCACACTCCGATGAAATCTATATAATCAAACATAGTATTCACATAAGCACTCACACTAGAAATCATTCTAGCAATCAATTAACAAACATCAATAAAAGTTGATGCAATCAAAAATCAATAAGAGAGAGCGGATAAAAATTCAAAGGAAACTTCAAAGAAGCTAGGAAGCCTTCTACTACATCAAACACTATATAGTTTTTGTTCTAACTGAAAATAAAACACTTAAATAGAAAAAATAACACAAAACAAAATATAAAATAATTAAGATAAAATCAAGTATTTTCATAAAACTATTTGAAAGTATTTTCAAATGGGAGTTAATCTAGTAGGGAAATCAATTGCAAGTTATTAGAGAACTAGAATTGATTTCATGATAACAAATAAAAATAAAATAAAAATTTGTTGAAAACCTACTGTTAACGAACATAAACAAAATATAAACTTTCTGAAATATAAAAGAAAATAATTTAAAAACAATTATAGAAAAATAAATAGCCATAATCCTAAAAGAACTAAAACAGAATCTGTTTTGGTAAAAACCCCAAGTAAAAATTGAAACTTAAACTACTGAAATATATTATCACTAGGAAGCAGCAGCAAAAAGAATCAAATTAAAAGCTATTTTTAAACTCCTGGAATAAGCAAAACAAGATTTAAATCAAATCTGATCTAATTAAAATTTTATAAATCTAAACATAGACAAATTATATATCTACAGAAACTACATAACATTTGTGATCCAACGCAAAAAGAATCACCTAATTCGGAGTTATAGACTAATAGATATGAATTTTCTAAAGTTGCAATTTTCTGAAAAAACTGCAATACGGGATTTCGTGAATCTCACCACGGGTGACACAGAGGAAGAACTCCTGCGAGGTAGCTGCTCCGGCGAGGTGGGGAGGTCACCTGCGGGGTGGGGAATCGGCGGAGGAGTAGCACGGCAGGGGGTGGGGCGCTGGATAGGCTCGGCAGGGGTGATGGGGAAGCGCCACGAGACCTACTGTACTCCGTTTTTGACAGGAAGATGAGGATGGTGGCACCGTGGCTACGAGCAGGGAGAAGGCGAGGTGATGGGGAAAATGGAACGAGGAGAGGCGGGGCGTTCTTATAGAGGCGACGGGAGGCGCTGGGAAGGAAAGGATTTCGTGAATCCCGGAGGTGGGGATTCTCTGTCCATGGATGGCAAGTTTTTTGTGTGACGTGAGGAAGAGGGGAGGAAGAAGATGATCTTCTTGGGCCAAATTTGGAAAGTGCTTAATGGGCCAGGTCCTATTTCCTAATAATAGTGATTCTATTCCTATTTTCAAAACTAGGAAACTAAAACGTTAAAAAGGAAATCAAATCAATTCGGAATAAAGAGTTTTCATATACTAAAATTATCAAAAAAATAAAATATAGATGATGAGCATTTTTCCACGGCAAAAATAAAAACTTCAGAAAAAATGTTTTTCCAAAAATCCCTAAAAGCATTATTTCTTTTTGCAAAATAATTTTCAAATGACCCTCTAAGTTTGTGGGTTCAATTAACTTTCAATATGCCCGTGGGTTCGAGGGTCATGTTCCTCCGCTCTAGAATGTATTTCCCAGCATTTTGTTGCACGGAGAAAACGAATGGAAACGCAAAAGAATTCAATGCAAATATCTCCGTTCAAATTCTTTATAGTTGAAGAAGTCATGTCATCTTCTCACTTTGCTTTTAAAAGATTGAATTTGAATTCACCGGAGAAGGGGAAAGTCATTTTATTCCCTCTCATTCAAAAGTTTTGAAAAGTTTCAAATTTCACACAAGTTTCAGTCACTCAGCAAACAAACAAACAATCAATCTAATAATTATATTAACATTCCAAAATTTATAATTTTGGGATGTTACATCTTAAGTGTGTCATCTGTCAAGATCATCCAACAACTGTAATGGCCTAGCTGCTCAAAATTGTCCATAACCAGGGACACGGCTAATCATGATTAGTTTATACACTCCGCAGAAGTTAGTACGTTGTACCCACTGGACCCAACCCGAAGATTGAGACGAAGTATTTCAGAAGCAGTCACGTAGTCCCACAGGAGGCCCATCCCACCTATCATAGCTACATCAACTTGCACATCCGGGTAAGGTTTTCACGACTGATCAACTAAGCGAGAGCCCATAATAGCCAGTGGTCGCACAAGGAAGCTACTAGTCACTAAGTCTGTTTGATCTTTCTGAACATGGGCGGCATCCACTTACATTCAGAGGGTTGATACCATGATGTTCTTGAAACCACCCAGCAATACCATATCCGCC
Organism: Hordeum vulgare subsp. vulgare; assembly: GCF_904849725.1. Lineage (NCBI taxonomy): Eukaryota > Viridiplantae > Streptophyta > Magnoliopsida > Poales > Poaceae > Hordeum > Hordeum vulgare. The sequence continues at coordinate 48,165 of NW_025422557.1, read as the reverse complement.
CATAGGTGAATTAAATCCTTAATTACTACTCAAATCTATTCTATAGTAATTCTCACATAAACTCAATGAATACAGGAACCAATCCCCATCTACATAGCATAGCAAAAATTTATCTAACACGATCTTCATGACAAGGGGATATAGCTCAATAGCATAGCAATAATAATAATATTCCTATACATGCATAATTTTCATAGGGTGATATAGTACTACATGCATAGGAAAATAATAGGTAAAGGATGATCAACATGTAACTTGCCTTGATTCTGTTTCAGAAAGTCACACTCCTGACAATAGTTTGCGTCGCACTCCGCACAATCTACACGTTGCCAACGATCACACCAATCAATCACCACAATCACATAACACCAAATAAAACCATCGGCAATAAAACAACTTGTTTAAAACCAAAGCATAAATAGCATGGCACCAGGTATAAAATCATCTACATGCTGATACGATGACAACGCAAAAAGAATCAACTAAATCGGATGAACGGTTTGCCAAATATGGCCACCGGTAGGTCTAAAATAAATCTGATTTGACAAAAAAAATTAATTTTCGCAAAACTGAAAACTACTGGTTCTAACATGTTCTACTCATCAATACAAGATAACAGGAAAAAGAATTTCCTGATTCGGAGTTACGAGTAAAAAGATAAACGC
>NW_025422557.1:17500-40000 GCF_904849725.1 Hordeum vulgare subsp. vulgare | reverse complement strand
ACAACTACAACATCAACAACAACAACGAAGACGACTTTGACGACGACGATGATGATGATGACAAGAACAACAACAACAACAACAACAAAAGCAACGACAACAACAACAACGATGATGACAACGACAACGTCAACAACAACGACAATGACGAGAACAACAAGAACACCGACAACAACCACAATAATGACAACAACAGCATTAACCACAACAACGACGACGACGACGACGACGATAACGACGACAACAAAGAGAACGACGAGAACAACAATGACAACAACAACAATAACAACAACACCAACAACAACGACGACGACAATAGTGACAACAACGATAGCAACGACAACAACAACAACAAACACGATGACGATGACGACAATGACGACTACAACAACAACAGCAACAACAACAACAAAACAAAAACAATAACAACAACAACGACGACAACGATTACAGCGATGACCACAATGACAGTGATGAGAACAACGATAACAACGATAACAACAATAACAACATCAACGACTACAACGACAATGACGAGAAGAGCGAAGGCGACGATAATGACGACGACGACGACGACGAGGAGGATGAGGATGACGATGACTTCGAAGACGACGCCTACAACAACAACAACAACAACAACAACAACAACAACAACAACAACAACAATAACAACAACAACGACAACAACAACAACGAAAACAACAATCACAACAAGGACAACAACAGCAACAACAACAACAACGACAACAGCAACGAGGACGACAACGACGACCAGAACGACGACAACATAGGCAATGACGAGAATAACAGCAACAATGACAATTACAACAACAATAACAACAACAACAACAACAACAACAACAACAACAACAAAAACAACAACAACGACAACAACAACAGAAGAACAACGATGATAACAGCAATAACAGCGATAGTAGCGACAACAACAACAACAACAACGACGACAAAAACAAACAAACAAACAAACAACAACAACAACAACAACAAGAACAAGAACAAGAACAAGAACAACAACAACAGCGAAGACAACAGCAACGACAACAACAACAACAACAACGACAACAACAAACAACAACAACAACAACTACTACTACTACTACAACAACAGCAAAAACAACAGCAACAACAACAACAACAACAACAAATGCAACAACAGCAACATCAACAATAACAACAACGACAACAACAACAACAAGAGCAACAACAACAACGACAACGACAACAACGACAACAACAACAACAAAAAGAACAACAACAACAACAACAACAACAACAACAACAACAACAACAACAACAACTACGACGACGACGACAACAGCAACAACAAAGACGACTTTGACGACGATGATGACGATGATGACAACAACAACAACAACAACAAGAACAAGAACAAGAACAACAAGAATAACAAGAACAACAACAACGAAGATGACGATGACAACAATAACAACAACAACAACAACAACAACAACAAAAACAACAACAACAACAAGGAAGACGACTTTGACGAGGATGACGACGAAGATGATAACAACAACAACAATAACAACAACAACAACAACAACAGCAAAAGCAACGAAAACAACGACAACACACTACAAGGAATACGGTCAAAAAAACACACAAGGAATACGGTCTATTGCAACAAAATTTATTTCTATAACAAACTTTCGTGGCAATAAAATGCTATATTACAACAAACTTTCAGTTCGTGGTAATATGCCCTACATATTGCCACTTTTTAGTTTTGTCGCTCTAGGTACTCCGTTTTGTTGCAATAGAAATCGTGTATTGCCACAAACTGGATAACCATCGTAATATGGCAGTGATATTGCAACATATAAGTTTTGTTGCGGGAATTAGTCATTTTGTTGCGATAGAGGCTTAGGTAATGCAACAAAGTAAATCTTTGTGGTAATATTCTAGCGCATATTGCAACAATTTCAAAGTGAGGCACTAGACATAGACATTGTTGCAAAAAAATGGCTTCGTATTGCGACAAAACATGTATTGGTTGTAATAGGACGGCGTTTTGCCTCACCTTCATTGTGTTGCAATAACTATTATATATTGCGACAAATTGTGCAATCATGGTAATATCTACAACATGTTGCAACAATCCCCTAGTGATGCAAAAAGGAGCAATAGAACATCTTTGCATTTTTGTCTTAATTATAAACATATAATTAATATACGGATTTATAGATCTTAAGTGAAGATTTTTGCATGTTTTAAGGAGGACTAAAAGTATTTATTAATTGCATACATTTTAATTAACCAAAACAATGAACAGAGTTTACAAATGGATATAACACATTTTCTATTAAAAATACCAATTTTATTTTTCTGATAGGAATGCATATTTTATTTTGGAACTAGGGTGTTTTGTCCCAAAAACAAGGACTTGTGGGATAGAAATCAAAAACAAAGAGGCGTTTTCGATCCGTTTCAGTTTTTCTGATAGGCCCACCGCTTTGACCTATGACGTGCTTCTCTGCCCCTTAATTTTTTCCACGTATCACCTGCTTCGACACTTCTAGAAAACCACTGGCCAATTTCTCCTTGAGCCACATCATCCTCTCCAAATCCCTCTCCCATCTCTCGTTCTCTCTCTCTCTTTCTCTCAAGCCATGCGACGGCGGTAGCAGGGCGACGCATCAGCAGTGATTTCGTACAAGCTAGGGGATGAGGCGCTGTCCAGGAGAACCAGTAGTCGGAGGGGCGATGGTCATCGGCTGCCGGCTCCGTGGGAGATCTAGCGGAGGCACCTTTCTGGGACGACATGGATGAGCTCCTGCGGCTTCCTTGGCTCTGCCTACTGGAGACGTTCATCACCAGCACTGGCACGGGCCACCTGTGAGGCCTCCCTTCCATTGCCGTCCTTGGTTTCGGAGTTGTCGGGGATGGGCACTGTGAGCAGTGGCCTGCTCAACCGGTTTGCTGGAGCCTGACCAGAGAAGTAATGGGCACGTGGCACTTAGATGCAGGTTCCTAGCCCACTCCCCCCAATTACCCCTGTTCCCCATTTCTGATTCAGTTTTCCCAGTTTGATGCCTGACACTGATGTGCAGAGGTAAAAGATAATCTTCCTCACTTTACAACACATATCTTTTTCCCTATTGTATTTGTAATTAGTTGGGATTCTTACAGTATAATCTTCCTCATTTTACATCATAAGTATTTTTACTTACCGCTTCTATTTTCTCTCACAATGTATTAAATGATTGGAATTCTTATTTGTTGTAGGAGAACCTGTTGTCAACGAAATGCAGATGTTCAAAGTTTTAGTATAGAAGCTTCATTTTGGTATATCATAAGTTAGAATGGTCCAATAGTTCATCATCTCTCAGCATTGCGTACAAAAATTAAGGTGATGAATTTAGATTGAGCCCATTTGTACCTGTCAATCTTATATTCTTCCAGGTCTTCCTAACTCTTTCATGGATATCTTCTATGAACCAGAGCAGACTGTTCTGCTGTTCGAACAAGCGACACTAATGATACAATAGATAAAAGATTCTGGTTTTCGGATCTTTGGCTACATATATTGGCTAACTATGGTTCCAGTTTATGTGTATACTTTATTTTGTTCTGAGGTTACAAACTGATGGCCAATTGGCCACAGATCTTCTTCCATTTTGCATTCTCTTGCATCTTTCTGTATACATCATCTTCTTTTTTCAAGCCATCAGCTGCAAATAGTCGACTGAAACGGATGCTGAACATCTTTCGTTTTCTTCATTTTTCATGCAGTTCTGGAATTGTTAGCAGTCATATACTATCTTTGGATCAAATAACAAAGCTAGCACACTTAATTAAAACGTAATAGAAAGTTCTTGGCCTTTTCTTTCTTTGTCCCTCACTTCTTTGTGACAATATCATCCTAACTTGACCAAACTACACTATACTAATGAACATATAGGCCTAAAAGCGCTATAGATATATTTTGACAAATTTTCTCATACATATACGTCAACAAATTTTCTCATAAATATTCTATGAGTGCTTTCAACACATTTTAGAGTCCCGTCAAATATTTGTGTTGTTGACTAGAGATATCAATTTATAGTCTCTTGAATATTTTTTCTTCATGCATCCATACTCTTTTCATACATATTATGCAGTCCGCTTTAGGTACATTCTAGCCCTTTTCTTCTTTTGTTTATATAATTTGAAGACTGTCAACAATCATGTAAACTATTTGGACCAAGTAGCAGCAGTGACTAAAAAAAGAGTGAGACAATAAAAAAATGATCCCTTTCTCATGTTATTGTCTATGCTATACTTTCCATCTCTGCTGATTATCCCGCTCTTATGTAGACACTTATCACATATTGTACAGTTGGCACCAGTTACAGACTGGTCCTTCTCTTCTTTTGCTTAGACATTTTGAGAACTATCAGCAATCATGTACTCCTACTCATTAAATATATAACAACAGCAACTAAGACAAAAATGAGGCACCAAGAAAAAAATCCCTTGTCTCATGTATTGTGTTAATGTATATTGGCCATAAAAAAAGTACAAACTTCAGGAGAGATACCACTCGTAGGTAACCATAAAAAAAGTTCAGGAATTCATATTCATGGCTTAAACATGTGAAAAGCACCTTACCAAGAGACTTAAGTCTACACAAAGAACCCCTCGTCATCATCCAATTCTTCTTCTCCCAAAGGAGCAACGTGGCCATCATTTACATAAGCCTCATCATCATCCGTACCATCATCAGATTCGAATTAAACATCTTCAAACTCAACAGGTTTTATATTTGTTATGACTGAAACATCAACGCTTGATCCTTCGTCATCATTTCTACTCCAACTAGTGATCTCTTGAGGTAGTGTAATCTTTGGCACTGTAATTTCTGCATCTATGACATCCATTACATCCGCCTCACCACCTTCATCGTCTTCAACAGCTTCATCAAGGCCTACACCATTTAAAACAGAAGGAGCTAACAAATTGCGTGGATTCATTTTAATAACAGTTGCCCAATCACGGTTCTTCACATCTCTCACATAGAAAACCTGTTGAGCTTGGAGGCCTAGAATCTAAGGGTCCTCCTTGAATCTGTGTAGAGTAGTGTCGAGTTCAATAATTCCATATTTGGTGTCCTTCTTATACCCCTTACTCTCAGTTCTATTCGAAGGAGGCACATCAAACCAATCACACTGGAATAGAACAACCTCCTTATCAGGAGGAAAGTCAAGAAATATGATTTTCTTGATCACCCCGTAATAATCAATATCGCCCGTGGTTGCATCGCCCTTAACTATGACGCCACTATTTTGGGTACTCAAATCCTTCTCTATATAGTAATTCCGAAAAATATATCCATTCAAAATTGTACGGTTGTATACACGAGCTAGGTGATCAGGTCCTTTAGCTAGTGCATAAATAAGACTGCTGACCTTGCCATCATTGTGGAGTTCTGTGATCTGTTTCATCGAATAGAATATGTGTGAGTGTAATGTAGAACGTTGATACATTATTATGAGGAACACTAGTGAAAATATGAAAGATACTTACCCGTCTCTCAAACCATCCAACAAACTCTTCCTTGTGCTGTTTCTGAGGATTAGGAGAATGGTTACTTGTGAGCTCCTCAAGATGTTCACTTCAAAGAGGAATGATTTTTAGTTCAACAGCAAATTATTAATGCATATCACGATGTGAAATAAATACACAAGTATGCTAACTCCATCCATGGCGCAGTTTCCTCACAGTTTGTTCTTATGAAATGCCTCATTCTATTAATCTCAGGCAAAGAGAATGATTCACAAACAAAACCTTTCTTGGAGTAATCAACGGTACTCATTATGCTAATCCCTGTTGGTGGTTGATCTGTACCTCCATCTTCATGACGTTCGGACTGACTTAGCTTGGTAGGCATTCCATCAAGGAATCGACTGCAAAAAGTCATGCACTCTTCAAGTATGTACCCCTCTGCAATAGAACCTTCTGGTTGAGCCTTGTTACGCACATATCCTTTGAGCGTACGCAAGTATCGCTCAAATGGATACATCCATCTATACAAGACAGGCCCTCCCAACCGGGCCTCTTCAGCAAGATTAATTGGAAGATGCATCATAATATCAAAGAATCCTGGTGGAAAGATCATCTCGAGCTAACATAGAGTTTCTGGAATTGTTTGGCTCAACTTCTCCAAATCTTCATCCCTTAACACTTTCGAGCATAAATCAGAAAAGAATTTAGTTAGCTGAAGCAATGGGTTAACAACATTCTCTGGCAAAAGATTGCGCAACGCAATAGGAAGAAGTTTCTGAAATATAACATGGCAGTCATGAGTATTGAGTCCACTAATCTTGCACTTATCGAGGACCACACATCACTTAATGTGTGAAGCATAGCCATCAGGCATCTTAATGCTCTGCAGAAACTTGAGGAGCATTATCTTCTCTTCCTTACTTAAAGTGTAGCAACCTTTCTTTATTTCATACTTATGCTTACCGGGCTTTGGATGCTGGTCCTTCCTAATTTTCAAGTCCTCCAAATCAAGACGAGCCTTCACACCATCCTTTGATTTCTTATCCATCTCAAGCAAAGTCCCCAGAATGCTTTCACAAATGTTCTTCTCGATGTGCATAACATCCAAATTGTGCCTAACGAGCAAGTGCTTCCAATATGGGAGCTGGAAAAATACACTTTTCTTCCGCCAGTTATGCCATCTATTAGTTTCCGGTCGCTTTCTCTTATTTGACCGTCCAAACGGTGCATGCTGAATGCTATCAAGCTCCCGCGCAACTTGTTCACCAGTAAGTGCCACTGGAGCTTCTCTATTATTTGTCTTGTTGTTGAACAAGCACTTGTTTCGACGCCATTTGTTGGTACTCGGCAGAAAACGTCGGTGTCCCATGTAGCAATGATTTCGACCATACTTTAGCCATAAAAAATCTGTATGTTTGTGGCAATACGGGCATGCTAGCTTCCCTTTTGTGCTCCAACCACTCAGCATTGCATAAGCTGGGTAGTCATTGATGGTCCATAACAAGCATGCATACATCTGGAAATTTCTTTTAGTTGCAACATCATATGTGTAAGCACCATCCTTCCATAGAATATTCAGTTCAACAATCAAGGGCTGCAAGTATACATCTATGTTATTTCCTGCTGACTTTGGTCCTGGAATAATCATTGACATAATCCAATTTTGTTGCTTCATGCACATCAAAGGTGGCAAGTTATATGGGATAAGAATGACAGGCATGTACTGTGTGTTAAACTCATGAGCCCAAAAGGGTTGAATCCATTTGAAGAAAGGCCAAGCCGAACACTGCGAGCATCTTTTGAGAATTTCTTAGAATATTTCTTATCAAAATGCTTCCAGGCCTTTGAATCTGCAGGATGCCTCACTACGCCATCATCCACCCAACCCCCCTTATGCCATTTCATATGTGATGACATAACTTCTGTCATGTACAACCTTTGCAGTCCTGGAATGAGTGGGAAATAACTTAGAACTTTCTGTGGCACTGGCTTCCTTGATTTACGACTTGATGCATTGTCTTCGTCACTCGTAGGAGCAGATTTCCATCGAGACGCCTGGCAGACAGGACATTCTTCGGCATCAGCATGATAATTACGGAACAACACACAATCATTAACGCACGCGTGTATCTTCTTGTAATACAACCCAAGATCTCGGATCACCTTCCTTACTTTTGCGAGATTAGTAGGAATGCAGTGTCCCTTTGGCAGCACCTGCGCGAACATCTGCAGAACTAAGTCACATGCTCTGTTGGTCATCCCAGACAGACACTTGATTTGGTAAAGCTTCACAATGAAAGATAGCTTTGTGACATCCTCGCAACCTGGGTACAGCTCTTTTTTTGCCTCTTTCAATAGTTCGAAGAACACCTTGGCTGTTGCATTTGGCTCCTGGTTTCTTCCATCAACGCTGGAATCATCCACATGAATGTCTCTTGTACCTTCGTCATGATCTGCATTACTTTCCATGCCCGTGCCGCTTATGAGAGTATGGAGCATGTCACACATTCCAGCACCATCATCTACATCGTCTTCATTATCAGAATCTTCAGACATGATGCCCTCATCAGCTTGTTCACCATGGTATATCAAGTGAGTGTAGCTCTGATCCATCCCATAGTACAGCAAGTGAGTATGAACCTCCTTTTTATTTCTCTGAGCACTATTCAGACATTTCCTACATGGACATGGCACAATTGAATTTGGATGAGGACCATCGAAAGCAAAATTCAAGAAATTCTTCATGCCAGTTTGCCACTCAACAGAATCTCTTTCCCTATCCATGTCGTGTCATTTTACCTTATCTCCATAAAGCCTGTCATGTTAAACAAACATAGCAGTTGCATTAGTACCTGCACTACAGTCAATAGCATCACTAGCTGCATCACAAGACAAGACAGCAAGGATTCATATAGGATACCACACACAACCTTAATTGTTTTCTGTTATCTTCAATGACTCACACAAGACAATAATGTTATAGCCTGCTTAAAATCACAAGTGTTGAAGCCTGAATCATTTATACGATACAATGCATAATGAAGCTGCAATGTACAATTTCTCTAAATAAATTTTTACAGTAGCAAAGCAATTTTTATAGTAGCCTGAGTCATTTATAATTTTTTAAAGTAGCAAAGCAAAGAAAAATTTTACAGTAGCCTGAATCATTTATAAATTTTTACATTAGCAAAGCAAATTTTTACATCCATAAAGGGCAAAAAAAGGTTTGATTTCAACCATACGATACAATCTACTTAACAAAAGATATATGGCTATACATAAACATAGCAAAATCTAAATTTGCTGCACTTTGCTCCACTTGCAATGAAAAATAGTACAGAGGGAAACAGGGAGGGGAATACTCTGAATATGCTACACTTTGCTTACTCTGAATTTGCTGCACTTTGTTGCTCTCACGAGGGGGATGGCTGACCAGGGGAGAGCTTCTTCACTTTGAATCTATTTCTGCAACCATATAGACTGGGAGCGATATCTTTAAAAATGAACTCGCTATGAGTGTTCCATATGGCCCAAGAAATCAAAATGATTCTGTCCCTGACAAATGAAATATGAAGCATGGTGTTAAAGATACTAAGCTGATCCTGAATCCAGTCTAAAGATACTAAGCTGATCCAGACTGTATATCACAGGAATGCAAGTAACCTGTCATATAACACAAGAATAGACAATGAGATAATCCTTCGTAGCTAGTATTTGCAAGTGTTGTATTAGATTGGAAGAACTACTTATTTGCCTGTGGATAGTGAGAACTAAAAATTCAGATAATGACATACAGCAAAAAGTTACTACTACTACTACTTGGTTCAGACCACCTTCTTTTTCAGTCAAAAATTCAGATAATGACATTCGCTCGTTCTTGCTTTCTTATTATCAATCAAGATTTACCTTATCCTATATCTTAACCAGTTCCTCAAATTGATTCAGATTCGAATTGCATCAACGACCAATGCGAGGAGAAGAGAAGAGAAGGGGATGGACCTGGCAGTGGTGAGGACCTGACGGTGCCGAGGAGTTAGGCGTTATTACCTAGGTATGGAGGTGAAGAGCGGGGCCAGCCAGGACGTGGAGAGGAGCTCGCGTAGGTCGTCGTAGGCGGAGAGCAGGCCGTGGACGAGGAGGTGATGAACGCCGGGCGGGTGGGTTTGGGCGGCGGCGACACAGCAGGTCTGCACAGCGACGGAAGAGCGGGTCTGGGCGGGGGCGACACAACAGGTCTGGGTGGCAGCGACACAGCAGGTCTAGGCGGCGGGAAAGGGTCGCGACGGCTTAGGTGTGGGAGGCAACGGCGAAGCAGTTCTTCGCGGCGATGGCATCGACGCCCATAAGGAATCGCGATTAGAGAGGGTCACGGCTGACTGACGCTCGCTGTGGCAACGCGCAGGCAACGAGTAAAGGAAGAAGACGGGGCTAAGGGGTTCTATTTTGTTAGGAATTAATTAAATACATTAATTAAGGGATAATCCCTGCTATGTCGGTTGCCTTAGTTTAGCAACTGCTCCTTGTAACCGCCTTGTAACTGCTATGTCAGCCGGTTTGGGTTTCTTGCGCGACGTAGTGGCTCCACGCGGCCCGTGCAACATGTCCGCCTAAGGATCAACCGGCGGTTGCGCCTGCCTTGGCCCTTGCGTGTCCGCGCTCCCGGCGGCCGACGAAAGCGACGACCATGGATGCTCATGTCGTGTCGCCGCCCAGCCTGTTGCCATGCCCCACTACGGCGGTTGGCACCAACGCCCTCTGGCGCCAACGAAATATGGCCGGTGCGCGGCGCCCGCATCCTCCCACAGGCGGAGCACGACCATGGCACGACGCGTGGCTCTGCCTCGGATGCGGCCCGCAGGCCGATGTCACAAGAGACACTCAGCTTTGCCACAGCCTTCGGCCCCAACGCGGAGGCGGCCCCCATCACGGAGCGTGCGGTGGCCCTTGGCCACGTGGCTTCTTCCCCGAGCGCGGGGGCCTTCGGCTCCGATGCCATTTCTCTTGATTCAACGCGACGGCACGGCGGCCGACGGCGGCTATGGCGGCCAACATCTGCCACGGCTGGGAGATGCTCCTCGGGCGCAGACGACCTTTGATTCGCAGCGCCGTCTTCCCTCCTAATTCCTCACGAGGTGATTTTCAATGCCCTGTAAAGCCAAAGCTAATTGAATCAATGGATTCTTGGCTATAACGAGAATCACCGGAGAACCTTATCTCTTCGGCCATTTAACACTTTAGCATTTCTATTTTTCTCTTATGGCAAGTATACTTATCAGGCTTAGTACTTGTTGCATAGAAGCCCTGAGGCTAATTGTAATCATGTGATTCAGACCCTCTGGTCTTGTCATATTATGCATCATAAACTAAAACATGAATTATACATGTTTTCTGAGCATAGTACTACTGTTGAGGTGTTCATACCTTGCAATTTCAACAAATTATGAAACATTACATATTTTGACGATACTGTTCCATATTATACATAATTGCCTCTGCATTTATTGTTAATACAAGTTTTAGAACAACTACATTTTTTGCAATTGATTTTATCTCCTTGCAAATCCTAAGAATGATAAAGTGTTATACTGAATATTTTCTCCTTATTTTTCCCAGAGGGTTTTAAGGAGTTTTAGCAACATATCTACACTATTCTCCTCATATTTTTACCGTAGGGTTTTTGGAGGAGACTTTAAAGATTATACAACGATTTCTCAAAATGAAGATGATGAACATTCTCGAAGGCAAACGCATACAAGGAGGTTTCTTTATGAACATGATATATATTATAAAGACAAGCATTTATTAGGGGGAGTGTTAGGAATTAATTAAATACATTAATTAAGGGATAATCCATGCTATGTCGGTTGCTTTAGTTTATCAACTGCTCCTTGTAACCGCCTTTGTACTGGGGTATATATGCCCACATCTTCAATCAATGAGACAGCGATTTCATCATTTGCTCTTTCTCTACTTTTACTCTTCACATGTTTGACACACTTTTCAGATTGTAAGGTTGATTTTGCAAATTTACATATTCAACCTTTGGGGCTAGGTCATAGTTGTAGTTTATGCAGGAATAAGAACTAGAGTTACACATCGAACAATTTAGTCTCTTGCATTCCAGGATCCGTGACAACGCTTCATCGACCCAACAACGATAACATCGTCTTGCCAGTTTCCCAATCCGCCGTTGGAGTCGGCATGACGGCGCTTTCTCGACCTGCTCGCGGAGATGACATTTGGCGCTTCCTCGATCTGACAGCTTCGACGATGTCTTGGCGCTTCCTCGATCTGTGACGATATTTCCTCGACCCAATAGCAATGACAACATGTTGCCGGTTTCTCGATCCGCCACCGGAGTCGGCATGATGGCGCTTTCTCGACCTGCTATCGGCGACGACATCTTGGCGGTTCCTTGATCCGCCAGCGGAGAGGGCAAGACGATCCTTCATCGACCCACTAGCGTCGACATCCTCTGCATCCTCTGATTCCTCCGTTGATGAGGCATCGGCTAGAACGTGTGGGTTCTTTGTCGATCCGGCATTTTTCAATCTGCCATCGGAGAGGTCTTTCTGCAGCCGCGTGATAGGAAACCTTCTTCTTCTTCTTCTCCAATTTCCTCCAAAATGCGTTGGACCAATAAGTATAACCTAGTAGGGATGAATGAAAGTGCTGCAGCTACTACGGACGAATGGCACCAATCCTTTTCTTAATTTACATAGTTGAATCTATGGTTATCTTCAAAACAAATATAACATAATTATATTGGAGCTACTCTAGGGCGGAGGAACCCTCCGTGGACTGTCCGATAAGATGAAACATGTTGAGATCTCCCCATCTCAACAAAGAAATGTGGGATCGAAAGTGATATAGATCGACCGTCTCATCAACCCATCCCATTTGTACTTATGATTCAAGGCAATAGTATAACATAGTAGTTTTAAAGTGAGGGTTGCATGAGGTTTCTCCGAGCCGTAATTTAAAACCGACCTATTTTTGCTGCTTTGATGAAAAAACGCGTTTCTAACATAAAAAAATCTCAAAACTAATTTAGTCTTGTTGTTAATTTAAATAGTTGAATCTTTATGGTTTCCATTTAAACAAAAGTGACATACTTATGTTGGACTGACTCTAGCGTGGTGGAACCCTTCACGGATTGTCTTTGAGCTCCTCGTCCTGGCGACGGTGTTCTTCCTCCTTGCGCAAGCTCCGTTCGGAAATGGCGGTGTCGACCGCGTCGACATCGTCACCCGTGTATTCTTCGGGCCCGACGACGCGTCGTGCCGGCAGTTGTACTCGTCCGTCTCGCAAACCCGTGGCGGAGGGGGGGATAGGGTTTTGACACGTATCTGCCTCGTAAACCCGTAAATATACGGCTTTCAGGACGATGTTTGCGGGCCACAGTAAAAAAATTATGGGTCGGACGAGCATACGGGCTCTGTTCTGTCTAGAAAATTGAATCGAGCCTGTATACACACCGGAATTATACGGGTTCGTACGTTATACCGTGTCCCCCTCCATGATTCTCGGATTTGGTGTTTTTTTCACAATGATATAACCTTTTACAAAAAAAATAGTATTCCTTGTGTCTCAACATAGATTTCTTAACCCTACAAAAATAGGTGTCTCAGATTTATGAAAATATGGATGTAGGTGAACTAGAACATTCCCTCTAAAAATAATTACTTTTTTCAAAACAATAAAATTACTTTACCACCACTTAATTTAGGTGTAGTGTAGTTTGCGCCAAAAAAATTACCTTCCGCTAAAAGTTCCCACCAAAAAATAGCTTATATTTAACGCTCCCTCTAAATACCTTCCTAAAAGATTATTACCCTGATTATTATTCTAAACCGCGTCTTATTGGCAATTGTATCAGAGCCCTCTTCCGACGGCGTCATGACGGCGTCAACACAGCGAACTACGTCGGAGTCAACCGCAGGGGGAATGTCTCAGGTTGTTCTTTCCCCCGAGCTCCTCCCATTATAGAACAGAAATCCAATCAACCCTGTCACCGCCTCCACCACGAGAGGTTCCCATTATAGAACAGAAATCCAATCACCATTATAGGGCGGATGAACCTCTGTCTCCGCCTCTACCACCAGCGACAGCCAGCGCGTGTGGTTCCTGATGTAGGCCCAGCCGAGGTACATCCGCACGACGACGAGCGTGACGGCGAGGATGCCGGAGCCGGTGGCTCCGAGCGCGAGGTTAGGGCTTCGCCGCCGGCGCCCCCGCGGCCGCCGAAGGCCGCGACGGGGAGGCTAACAAAGAGCGCGAAGGAGGCCCCCGTGAAGGCGAGGCGGGAGCAGTAGACCACCAGGTCCGTCGCCGCCCAAGAGAAGGGCAGTGACGCGGCCAGCGCCTCGTAGTCGTTCACGGGCCGCTGCTCCAGGGGCACTGGGCACCAGTCCGTACCCGCCGAGCTGCCGTTCCGCGACGGCGGCACCGCCTGCGCCTTCGCCGTCGCGAGGCGCCTCCGCGGCCAGCGTCGTGACCCGGTGAGGCTCGGGGCAGGGTTCGGGAGGAGCAGGAGGAGGCAGGGGGCGTGGAGGGAGGGCGAGGCTCGGGGCGGGGTTCGGGAGGAGCGGGAGGAGGCGGGGGGCGTGGAGGGAGGGTGAGGCGGCCATGGGGAAGGAGGGCAGATGAAGTGTAGGTTTCCTCTATTTTTTCCTCTGCTACTTGGACCTGTTGACACAGGCTGCTTTCCTCTGTTTTTCCTGTGCTACATCTGATGTGATTTGTTATAGACTATCTCCAATATAGCAATAGCAGGATTGTGGTGCTTCATGCTTTAATTACTAGCAAATCGATGAACCTATTTATATTTGTTTCCCAGCTGCAGCAGCAGGTCGATGAATCTATTTATATATTAGCAAATGGTACATCCTTCGCATGTGAGAATGTACTCAATTTTGCTAACTGGTGATTGTAGTACGTCTTAATCAGGCGGACGTAGCGTCAATGTGCATTGCTCTGTAGATTACGCAAGCTAGCATCTAGGATCAAAAGAAGACCATCATAGATATTTTTTCGATCATTTTTTATGCCTACATTATGTTTTGTGTTTCTTTTGATATTTTTTCAAATTATGATATTGCTTATAGAATGACACAATGATGAATTCAACACAAGATCCTGCTGGTAGGAGATCGAGTACAATATAGCGACAACTTGGTAATAACATTTATATTCACTTCAATTTATGCCATATCAGAGTAGGTAATGAACATTTTGGATTAACATGTAGTTAGGGATGCGTCAGGTAATGTTCACACTTCAGAGGAAAGAGATGATGCACATGACTCCTTTCTGCAAGGTACACGGCATCCTTAATTCTTAATCACTTATGTGAATGGTGCACATTGATAATGCTAAGTCCCTTTTTTTTGTGTTCAGTGAAGAAAGGATCTGTTCTGCTAACAAGGATGGAAAGTATAACAACTTATACAAACCAACATGGACAGCGGAGATTTGGTAAAAAGTTTATGCATTTAAGCTATCTGTAACATTTGCTACAATGCAGAAAATCCTGGATTGCTTAATCTTGAAAAATATTAAACATTATACAGGAACTCAAGACCAATCTGACATTCCAGTGTGTGCTAATGACATGTGTGCACTAGAAGAATGGCCATCCCATGCTCGCCGCAACCGTGCGCAACTACCGGATGGTACTTGCTTTAGTTTATATTTGTGTCATGATTTCTTACAATCTACTACCCAGTAATACAATAGTTCTTGTATGATGTGGGATGTAGAAGATGGTGGACAGAAGAAGAAAGGGCGAGGTGTTCTAAAAGGTTTTAAAGCATCTAAGAAGCGTTTTGCCAATGGATCTGCAAAGCTAAATATTGCATTCTCTGAAAAATTGGGTGGTACAGTAGGAATGAACTATCATTCATTCAAGGATGACGTGGTAGTCATAATGAAAAGAAAGTTACCACTCATTGGAGTAAGGAGGTGGTCGGACATTCACCCTACCATACATCGACTCATTGTTGCACATATGATAGTGCGTACAATCTTTTTCACATGTGTTATCTTACTTTACTATCTATAATGTAGTTCTTATGTATGTTCATTTGTAGTATGCTTTACAGGATAGATGGGATCTGGAAGATACACCTGCCACAGAAGAAAAGGTACTCACAATTGCGAAAAAGCAGTACAGAGGCTGGCAATCAACTCTAAGCTCCACTTACAAGGCATACAAAAAAGATGCAGCTAGATCGGCTAATCTATCGGAAGATTTACAACCAGAAGAATGGGAATGGATGATTGAGTACTTTGGCACTGATTTAAAATTCCAGGTTATCTCTAAGAACACAATTTGTCTACTATGTGTTAAGATCACATGGCTTGTTTGACTCGTTATATTTGGTTTTCGTGAATTGATAGGAACGCAGCCAAAAGAACACCAATAACCGTAAGAAACAGAAGACAAAACACACAATTGGATCAAAATCTTACTCGCAAGTAAGTTTTGAGAAGGTATGAGTCTAACTAATTATTTAAGCATCGTTGCTAAACATGGTTTCATGTTTCAATCTTCTCATTGTTATATCACTTGCAGAGAAACCCGGAAACTGGAGAAGAGCCAGATTGTATTACTCTATGGGAACTCACCCACACGAAGAATGGAACATGGTCTAACATAGAGTCATAGGATGTTTATGTGAGTACACTGACTTTTGATATTCTATAGTTATTCAATGATGTGCATTCGACATGCTTCATCATCAGCTGGGGTTATTCATGCGTTGGATCGTGTTATTCTTGTTTCATCTTTTACAATGTTAAAATAATGCCATATTTGTAACTGTTCTTTCCATTTTCAGGACAAAGCATGTGAAGAGGTTAAAACCAAAGAGACTGAAACTCAAGGTCCACTTTCAGATGAGCGAAGATACAATATTTTCAAGACAACATACAAAGGCACTCTGCAATGCAAGTCATCGCAGCCTCGTGGGTACGGATACATGGCCAAACCGTCAACTGGTTCTGAAAGGATTCGTATCCAGATTGAAGAGCAAGCTCGTGCTACAGCAGCATTCCAGTAGCGAAACTCTGAGCTCAGCCACCAGGTCAATGATTTACAAGATCAACTACAACCTGAGCGTGCAAACACACAAGAGATTATTAACTTGGAGCACGCTAAGAGAGAACAACTTGAGGGGAAGTTAAAAGAAGAGTGTTATGAAAGGGAAAGATTGTTGGAAGCGGAGCGAACATCAAGATTGAAATTTGAAAAAAACATGATGGCAAAGTTTGCAGAATTCAGCAAACAGATGGGAACCCAACAGGTGATTACATGCATATGCTTCAAACCTCTTAAGATTTATGTTCGTTACTTGCATTGTTAAAAGTGCACTTCTATTTACAGGTGTTTACGAATAGGATTGACAAAGAAAATAGTAATCCAAACTTCCAAAAAACTCTTTTACACAGACCTAGTCCTAATAAGGCTGCGGGTGCAAGGCCAACTGTTATTTCTTCAAATGCGCTCATACATGCTTCAAAAAGAAATTCTCGAATGTTTAAAGCAATTGTAAGTCACAACTTTGCTTTCTCTTCATTTTCACCTACAGCGTTATCTATCTATTATATTATTAAGACAATAGAAAAGGAACGGTGAAGATTAAACAATGAAAGCCATAGATATTTTAACGATGGACATTAATTAGGATACCTCCTTTAAAAATTACCTTTTAAAGGACATGCACGCATGATGGTCCTGATATGTATGGGTGCATGCATATATTCTTTTGGACATGCACGTCTGTCGCGTTTGTTTGTACAATGAAATTTTGCAATCAGGTTTGTGTATAGGAGAAGGACACATGTAAACTATAAACTAGGGATGCTCAGTTTTCTTTTTTGGGGGACAAGGGACGTTGCAGTTTTTTTTAAACGGTTTGTTTTCCGAAGGGATTGACGTGCAGCTGGTTCCGATTGGAATTCCAATACTAGGAAAGAAAAGAATAACATAGCTGGCCATGTTAGCTGGGACAACAAGCCCAAAAATATTTGTGTGAAGACTATTGGCCCAGCTTTTTTCCCATCAAGAATATCAGTCCATCAGATTGCATAAGAAAAAATTAATTATCATCAGATTCAAAATCATGTGGAGATTCAAAGCTATAAAGGTTTGCAACTCCATATATGATTTCCATCATTCAAAGTTATACAGGTTTGCTTTCCTGTATTAACATGTCTTTGCAAGTATTCTGGGTAAATGTCAAATATGAGCATTCACAATATCCCCATGCGGCATATCAGTCATCACTTTCTAGCTAGGTTGTTCTAAAAAAAGTTAATGTAAAATCATGGTATGTCATTCGGTAAAGATAAGAATTATACATACACCTTAACTGGATGTTTTTTTTTGTTTTCTTGATTGCAGGATTGTAACGACCAAGATGCGGTCCTTTCCGATCTGGGGGTCGAGGCCCCCGAATAGGAAAGAAGCGCATCTAAGCGTTTCGCAAGCAAGTAACATAGCACAAATAATAATAAAAGTAGACAATTCGGGATTCAACTGTCTTCTCATTAATAACTCAGAGTACATCACAGATACAATCAAGGTAGTTCCGCTACGGACTACAAAACATGGAAATGGTATGCTACCCTGCCTGCAGGCCAACGATCACGACCATGCCTCAGTCCTCTGGATAGTTCATGTAGAGACGGTCTGTCTCCTCGTCGTACTGCCACGCCAGATGGGTGCCGTCAGGATCATCTGTCTCTGGGGTACCTGTACCTGTTGGGAGTTTCGGAGGAATCCATGAGCCACGGGGACTCAGCAATCTAAGACCTTGGTGCGAGAACTAGTCATGTTAATAGGTACGGTAAGGCTGAAGTGTATAAGGCTTCAGCATCCTAAGCTTGATTTAGTGGCTAACTTACGTAAAAGAATTATGAAGGTGGTCTACACTATCGGTCGTGATTACTTGATCACTAAGTGGTCCTGAACACCTACCTACGGCATTCATAACCCCACCATGTTCCCGATCGAAGAGAGATCTTCGAGGGGGACAGTCACGGTTACGCACACAATTGACAATTTTATTAGCTTATGTTTAAGTTCTGTAATACCGAATGTTAACAAAATATTCCAAGTTGCCACATAACCGCGGGCACGGATTTCCGAAAGGTTAAACCCTGCAGGGGTGCTCCAACTAGTCCATCACAAATGTACATAGGCCGCAAAGGCATCCTCTATCACGAATCTCGTGATCTCGTCGGATTCCTTAGAGGAAAACCTCAACTCTGGGGGAAACCATAGCTTCACTGGGATTCCTATACGCAAGATATACCGCTAAGGTAAGACAAGGCTAGCAAGGTAGGATGAGCTACGCACAGTGTCCTGATAGAAATATCTCAAGTTGCCCTGAGTTGGCCCCGCACAGTGCTCTAGTTTGGACCAACACTCATGAGGAGCACTGGCCCGGGTTGTTGATTAAAATCCTCGGGGTAGCTATTCCCTATGCAGTTTATTATTAACTGATTAGCAAATTAACACCAGTGTTGGGTCCTGCCGGACAAGCCTTAGCACTACGTGATTTATCAAGGGTGTCCCCATAACAACCCCGAACGTATTAGGAGCGATCATTATGGAATCAAACACCGGTAACCGGTAACTAAGGCGGCAATAACGGAACAAAGCACCCGGCAAAAGGCTAGGCCTCCCGTAATTTACCAAGTATATAGGTGCATTAATTAAATAACAGAATTTAGGATAATGATATCGAGCTCATGTTATCACATGAGTCAAAGCACCTGCATCTAGCAACGCTAACATTAGTAGCTCAGCAAAGCCTACTTAGCCATACAAGTTTTGCTAGGAAGGGGAACAGTGTTTGGGTTCATGGCATATCAAGAGGCAATTTAATCCAGTGGTAGGCAGCGAGCAATAAGACATGGAAACGGAAACTAGCATAACAAGTCTAGAGATGGAATCAAGGTCATATCATCTTGCCTGTGATATCCTCAACTTGGAATGCTTCTGGTTCGTCCTGCACGTACTCTCCTAACTCCACGTATTCGTTCTTCGATCCCGGTGCTACCCAACATAATAATAGCAACCAATGAACAGCAGCACCACATGTTGCAACAATCACATCATGCATGAGATGAAAAATGAGCATGCACCATTATTTCTACCACTAGCACAAGCAAAACAAACTACTGCAAGTTTCTGGACAGAACTGTACACTAAGCTATTTTGACATGCATGAGGATGGCATGAACAGATGCGGATCGTGAAAATGATGCAAAACCATATAAAGAACATTGCAAACGAAGCTACGGATCAACGGGAATCAACGAGACAAGATATGAAGCTCTACGTGGAAGAATCAACACCACACTCACAATTAGCACAAATCTGGTATTCCCAGGTTGCCAAGAGGTATAGGAACCCAACATGAATGGATTGGAGCAAGGAAGAACACCACAACATCAACTAAGCACACACAATGATCAAAATGACTATACAACTCAATCTGCCCCAATCTGCATCTTAGCTCTTTCTGAGCTACATGCAACATAGCTACAGACCTCTAAATATGACAAATAATATATGTGGCTGTAGCCAACCAAGAACACTACAAGCACCAGCAAGAATCACATCAAAAGGAATTAAACTCTAGAAGATACAAGGCCACAAACTTTCCCAAAACCATCAGATCTCAGGGACTTGGTGAAAATTCCTGCCCTGACTTTCTATCTTTGTTCTGAAGCTTTTTGACAGCAATCAAAACACAACCTACTGGACTCCAAATAAGATGAAATTGGACAGGGAGCTTCACAAACATATCAGGTCCAAATTCCTAGCACTGAACTAAGGCTAGATCACAACACAATGACCAGCACAACCTCATCTATACGAGAAGAAAATGTTTCCAGATTGTGAGACTTAGTGAAATTCCAGATTTCACTAAGCTGGACTTTTTCAGCCACATGCCCACTTTGTCTAGGCATAGTTTGCACACAAATAACGCCAAGTGATAAATGACACCACTATGGTGTAGAGAAAAAACCCCTACTATTACCACACTAAAACTCATGCCCTTGGGCTCCACCTATTCCATGGAATCAAAGAGCAAACTTGCAACAAATCTGAATATGTCAACTCCATAAAGTATCCCAATGGCAAAACTAACTTCACCACTGGATGCATTGGGAGATTCTACTCCAAAACCATATATAATATGTGGGCACTTACTTGGAACAAGTGACCACATATTAGGGAAGAGGAAACCACTACAAATCATGCCTAGTGAATAGGCATCATTTCTTGTAGTTCCACTATAACAACAACTACAAAGGTTGAGCTCATGTGCACAATGACAAAGTGACATGGGGGTTTGAACCCCATGTTTGTGTCATGCACATCAACTTCACAAACCTTACTACTAAGCTTCCCACACAAACAAAATACCATGCCCTCTCACATATGGTCATGTGAAGGTGCAAAGCTTGCTTGCCAAGGTGGAGTGCTACTCACACAGACACCTAGTCCACATCACTCTCAAGCACATGATGCTCAATATCAGCTATACACATACGCTCACAACCTAGTGCAACCATCAAATTCTAGCACCTACAACAATGAAGAACCTACACATGCTTCAACTACACTTGCTATCATCACCTAGGATCAACTACTAGGAAGCACCACCATACACACACTACATGTAAAACTAACCCCATATGTGTGTCCTCACACACACATGCACCTCTCACAAGCACATCCACACACCAGCACAACTAACACAAATATAACAGCAAAGAAAATAAATTAAAAGAATGCCATAGCCACCTATGCTTTTGTCACAAGAACAACAACAGCAAAGAGGAAGTAAAATTGCAGCAAAAGAGAAAAACAAAAGGAGGGCACCCTAGGATTCGAACCCAGAACCCTCTGGTACTATCATGTGGTGCATACCACCCTGCTAGAGCCTTGTGTTCGACATGTACAGACCCGTTGCAGGGATAAGCTGATCTGCTGCGCTAGCATACTACTGCATCGCAATAAACCAAAAAAAAGGGGGGAGCACCCCTAGGATTCGAACCCATGACCTGATGCATCAACACACAGACGCGCTCCACTACGCTACGACTAGGAACCTGACAGAGGAGGATAGTTTGGCAAGGTAAACTTCCCATACCGCGAGCTCTACTCTGCACGTATAAAGACGCGCCTCGACCGGAAGGAACGCCGGCTCCTCGTCGAGCTGCTACTGCTGCTGCGCCATGACAGAGAGGCGGCCCTACAAGTGATCGCTTCCATGGGAGGGAGGAGCCCCTGCTATGCCGGTCCCTACCACACACAAGCCTGACAGAGAAGATACACGCACACGTGCATCGCTACGGCTCTGGCCTACCCTGCATCAGAGAAGAACACGGCGACTCTACCTCGTATCCGACCGATCTACGGGGGGAAGAAGGAAGGGGGAATGTACCTCACCTTGGGGAAGGAAGGAGAGGACCAAACGGAGGAAGAGGCGACGGAGAGGAAGCAGGCCGGCGATGAAGATCTCCTAGAAGCAGAACCGAACAGGTTGAAGGGGCTTCGGGTCCACGGCGTAGACGAGCTCGTGCTCGTCGGTGAGGGTGCTCTCCGGTGCTCCTAACGCCGGGAATGGGTCGCGGGACGCACCACCGACATGGCGGCCTCGTCGGACGGCGACGAAGGCGGCGTAGATGGTGACGAACCTTCCTTTCTCTCTCTTCCTACAAACTACAGAGAACTCACCAGGGGAGGAAGGGAGAGATGGAGGGGGAAAAGAGAGGTGGCGGCGGCAGGAGAGGGAGAGAGGGAACCCTAGCGAGAGGAGGAGGCACGGACGCCAAAGTTATAGGGGGACCTCGACGTGCGCGCTCACGGCGTCGGGCGTTCTCTCTCTCTGGAGCCTGACGGAAAGGAGGCGCTGGGAGGAAACGGCGTCACGGAAAGGAGGCGAC
>NW_025422556.1:30000-107459 GCF_904849725.1 Hordeum vulgare subsp. vulgare | reverse complement strand
AAACTATCAACCTCCAAAAAAGTTTAATTCATTTAATTACTAGAATTAGAATTCTATTAGTAATATATTTTTTCCGTACCAAAAACAATTAACTATAATAACTAAATAAACTATTCCAATGAATAGATTGAAAGTTTTTGGTAGTTAATTGTTTTTGGTACTTCTTCGACTCGAAGACCAAAAGGAAGAAAAAAATATGATTAAGTGATTATTAAGTGATTATTAAGTGATCATAGTAGAGGCATATCCTGAATGTGCCTGCTAGATCCCATTTTTTTCATGAAAATAAAGGTAGTCAATTTGACTGGACTTAAGACTTTATTATGTTTTCTGAGAAAACATAAGATATCATTATTCTCTTTAATAAACTTTTGTCTCATACGGAGTACTATATGATTTCACCGTTTGTTTCATCAGAAACAATCTGGGACGGAAGGATTCGAACCTCCGAGTAACGGGACCAAAACCCGCTGCCTTACCACTTGGCCACGCCCCATTTCGGGTTTTATGCGACACTAATAAACACTATTATGTTTATTTGTTATTCGTCAATACCATTTCAATTACATAAATAAAGAAGAGATATTCTCTTGCTAGTATTCTACACATGCAGATAATATAGAATCAAAAAAATGCATTGATCATTACATGGAATTCTATTAAGATATTATATGAAAGTCGAATTTATTCCACTCTCATTTGAGAGTGCGAATACAAGGAGGTATTTTGTGTTTGGGAAAGTCCGAAGAAAAAAAGATTTTGAATCTGCCTTTTCCTTCTTTCCCTTAAAAAAATAACTCAATCAAAATCCAATTATTTACTCTACAAGAATGAAATGCTTGTTATGCCTAATATACTTAGTTTAACCTGTATCTGTTTTAATTCTGTTCTTTATCCTACTAGTTTTTTCTTTGCCAAATTGCCCGAAGCTTATGCTATTTTCAATCCAATCGTGGATATTATGCCTGTTATACCTCTATTCTTTTTTCTATTAGCCTTTGTTTGGCAAGCTGCTGTAAGTTTTCGATGAAATCTTTAGTACTCTGTATGCCAAATTGAATGATGTGTTCATTCCAAAAAAAAAAATTAAAATGGGTAAAAGCCGAGAAGTTTTATATTTTTATATTATGAACCCTCAATTCTAAAATTGAAATTATTCTACATTGAATGGGTAGCTACAGCAATAAATTTGGATCAGCCTTTCTACTCCCCTGCACCTAGGTTGAGCAGGTACCTTTAGGTACCTACACAATACCTATTCAATACCACCTAACCCTATTTTTGCTATTGATAAGAGTTCTTATTATAAATGAATTCTTGCAATTTTTTTCCAGAATTCATTTTTGCATTTTTAGGTATCAAAAAAAACCATCCTAGTGGATCCGTGTGGTAAGGAAAAACTGGTAATCTATTCCTTAAAAAAAAATCTTGGAGATTATGTAATGCTTACTCTCAAACTTTTTGTTTATACAGTAGTGATATTCTTTGTTTCACTCTTTATCTTTGGATTCTTATCTAATGATCCAGGACGGAATCCTGGACGCGAGGAGTAAAAATTCAATTTTTTTTTTTTCTTACAAATTGGATTTGTTTCGTACATTTATCTATGAGAAAATCCGGGGGTCAGAATTCTTTCCAGTTTGAAAGTCCCAAATGATCCAAGGGAGCGGAAAGAGAGGGATTCGAACCCTCGGTACAAAAAAATTGTACAACGGATTAGCAATCCGCCGCTTTAGTCCACTCAGCCATCTCTCCACGTTCCAAAGCGAAAGGTTTCCGTGATATGATATAGGCAAGAAATAAGAAATAACGGTTGCAAAAAACCCCTTTTTTTCTTTCAAAAGTCTATAAAAATTATATTGCCAATTCCATTTTAGTTATATTCTTTTTTCTTAATGTTAATAAAAAAAAGAAGAAAATTCTTGTTTTTTCTTTTGTAAAAATCGATATTGACCGAGAGACAATCAAATAGATTTTCTCTTTAGCGGGCATTTCCATATAGGACTTGTTATAATTATAATAAAACAAGCTATATATAAAAAAACGCTTTTTTTTTTTTTGTCGATTATTTATCAAGAAAGCAAAAAGGGTTCTTATCAAATCCACCATAAAATTGGAAAGAAGCATAAAGTAAGTAGACCTGACTCCTTGAATGATGCCTCTATCCGCTATTCTGATATATAAATTCGATGTAGATGAAATTGTATAAGCGAATTTTTCGTATTTCCTTAGACTTAGACCGCGCAAGACAAGAATTTTTCGCTATTTACGATTTCATATTCTTGTTACTAGATGTTCTATAGGAATAAGAAGAAATCGCAACTCCTTTGCGCTACACATAAAAATTGATTTCGAAGGTCCTTTTTTTTTTCAGAATCCTCCATTTTAGTTCTTCCCCCCATGCAATAGAGAGGGAATGGGAAAAAAGGGGTTACTTTTATTTTCATTTTTCCCTTAAAAGATAGACTTTGAAATAGGAGTCTTGGAATAATGCTGAATTCAAAGGTTTATTTCTATAAGTATAAGATAAGAAAAACAAATCGAATCAAATTCATGGATTTACAACGACCTCGGTTGTGACTCCATAGATAAAAATGGAAAATTTCTCTCTTCGAGACCATTGAAAAAGGGCATTGAACGAGAAAGAAATCGTCCACAGATATAAAACTATCATATGCCTTGGAAAGTGATATGAGGTGCTCGGAAATGGTTGAAGTAATTGAATAGGAGGATCACTATGACTATAGCCCTTGGTAGAGTTCCTAAAGAAGAAAATGATCTATTTGATACTATGGATGACTGGTTACGAAGGGACCGTTTCGTTTTTGTAGGATGGTCTGGCCTATTGCTCTTTCCTTGTGCTTATTTCGCTTTAGGGGGTTGGTTTACAGGGACAACTTTTGTAACTTCTTGGTATACCCATGGATTGGCAAGTTCCTATTTGGAAGGTTGTAATTTCTTAACCGCAGCAGTTTCTACCCCTGCCAATAGTTTAGCACACTCTTTGTTGCTACTATGGGGGCCAGAAGCACAAGGAGATTTTACTCGTTGGTGTCAATTAGGCGGTCTATGGACTTTTGTAGCTCTCCACGGGGCTTTTGCACTAATAGGTTTCATGTTACGCCAATTTGAACTTGCTCGGTCTGTTCAATTGCGGCCTTATAATGCAATCTCATTCTCTGGTCCAATTGCTGTTTTTGTTTCGGTATTCCTTATTTATCCACTGGGGCAATCTGGTTGGTTCTTTGCGCCGAGTTTTGGCGTAGCAGCGATATTTCGATTCATCCTTTTCTTCCAAGGATTTCATAATTGGACGTTGAACCCATTTCATATGATGGGAGTTGCCGGAGTATTAGGCGCGGCTCTGCTATGCGCTATTCATGGAGCAACCGTAGAAAACACTCTATTTGAGGACGGTGATGGTGCAAATACCTTCCGTGCTTTTAACCCAACTCAAGCTGAAGAAACTTATTCAATGGTCACTGCTAACCGCTTTTGGTCCCAAATCTTTGGTGTTGCTTTTTCCAATAAACGTTGGTTACATTTCTTTATGCTATTTGTACCCGTCACCGGTTTATGGATGAGTGCTATTGGCGTAGTTGGCTTGGCTCTGAACTTACGTGCCTATGACTTTGTTTCCCAGGAAATCCGTGCAGCGGAAGATCCTGAATTCGAGACTTTCTACACCAAAAATATTCTTTTAAACGAGGGTATTCGTGCGTGGATGGCAGCTCAGGATCAGCCTCATGAAAATCTTATATTCCCTGAGGAGGTTCTACCACGTGGAAACGCTCTTTAATGGAACTTTCGTTTTAGCTGGTCGTGACCAAGAAACCACCGGCTTTGCTTGGTGGGCTGGGAATGCCAGACTTATCAATTTGTCCGGTAAACTACTTGGAGCTCACGTAGCCCATGCCGGATTAATCGTATTCTGGGCCGGAGCAATGAACCTATTTGAAGTGGCCCATTTCGTACCAGAAAAGCCCATGTATGAACAAGGGTTGATTTTACTTCCACACTTAGCTACTCTAGGTTGGGGAGTAGGGCCAGGGGGGGAAGTTCTAGATACTTTTCCATACTTTGTATCTGGCGTACTTCACCTAATTTCCTCCGCAGTCTTAGGCTTCGGTGGCATTTATCACGCGCTTCTGGGACCCGAGACTCTTGAAGAATCTTTTCCATTCTTTGGTTATGTCTGGAAAGATAGAAATAAAATGACTACAATTTTGGGTATTCACTTAATTTTGTTAGGTCTAGGTGCTTTTCTTCTAGTACTCAAGGCTCTTTATTTTGGCGGTGTATATGATACCTGGGCCCCTGGGGGGGGAGATGTAAGAAAAATTACCAATTTGACCCTTAGTCCCAGTGTTATATTTGGTTATTTACTAAAATCTCCTTTTGGGGGAGAAGGGTGGATTGTTAGTGTAGATGATTTAGAAGATATAATTGGTGGACATGTATGGTTGGGTTTTATTTGTGTATTTGGGGGAATTTGGCATATTTTAACCAAACCCTTCGCATGGGCTCGCCGTGCATTTGTATGGTCTGGAGAAGCTTACTTGTCTTATAGTTTAGCTGCTTTATCTGTCTTTGGTTTTATCGCTTGTTGTTTTGTATGGTTCAATAATACAGCTTATCCGAGTGAGTTTTATGGACCCACCGGGCCAGAAGCTTCTCAAGCTCAAGCATTTACTTTTCTAGTTAGAGACCAGCGTCTTGGAGCTAATGTGGGATCCGCTCAAGGACCCACAGGTTTAGGGAAATATCTAATGCGTTCCCCAACTGGGGAGGTTATCTTTGGAGGGGAAACTATGCGTTTTTGGGACCTTCGTGCTCCATGGTTAGAACCTCTAAGGGGCCCCAACGGTTTGGACTTGAGTAGGTTGAAAAAAGACATACAACCTTGGCAAGAACGGCGCTCAGCAGAATATATGACCCACGCTCCTTTAGGCTCTTTAAATTCCGTGGGTGGCGTAGCGACCGAGATCAATGCAGTTAATTATGTCTCTCCTAGAAGTTGGTTATCAACTTCTCATTTTGTTCTAGGATTCTTCTTTTTTGTGGGCCATTTATGGCATGCAGGAAGAGCCCGAGCTGCTGCAGCAGGTTTTGAAAAGGGAATCGATCGTGATTTGGAACCTGTTCTTTACATGAACCCTCTTAACTAAGATTTTCTTATTTATACCTGTTCTACTTTTTTTCTGTTCTGGCTCGGTTATTCTATCTAGCCGAGCCATTCATTCCTTTTTATGAAAGAAAGATAAGGGACAGAATAAAAAAAAATGAAAGAAACAAACGTATTCAATAAGCAAAAGGAGAGAGAGGGATTCGAACCCTCGATAGTTCCTAGAACTATACCGGTTTTCAAGACCGGAGCTATCAACCACTCAGCCATCTCTCCACCGCCTAATCCTTATTTTACTCCTACAAATAGAACATAGCCATATAAAAAATAAAAATATTTATTAACCTCTAGAAAGATATCAGATACAAGTTCCTTTTCGATATATCTCTGTATACTGTATACACGGATACAGGATCCGCTATACCCGCTTGTGAAATAAAGACTAAATAACCTCCTCTCACCCCCATATCCAAATAAAAAAGAGGTTAAGTAATAAATTTTAATTAAAGAGAAGAATCAATGGATTCATGATTAAACCCCTCCTACTTCTTGTATTTTTTTACAATTTTGGTTAAGTGAGGGATCAAATATGTAGTCAACTTTATTTGATGGTAGCTTGGAGGATTAGAAATATGACTATTGCTTTCCAATTAGCTGTTTTTGCATTAATTGCGACTTCCTCAGTCTTAGTAATTAGTGTACCCCTTGTATTTGCTTCTCCTGATGGTTGGTCAAATAATAAAAATGTTGTATTTTCCGGTACATCATTATGGATTGGACTAGTCTTTCTCGTAGCTATTCTGAATTCTCTCATTTCTTAAATTAAATTTGGTTAATATTTAGTAACCCCATAAAAAAGAAATAATAAAGGCCATTTAAAAAATTCGAATAGTGAGACGTATTAAAACGCAATTTGCGTTCCGAATTGCTAGCTCTTCTCTTTCAGTATTATGAAATTCCCATTAGAATATTCATTGACAGATAATAAAAAAAGGAAAACTCTAATATCTAATATAATAGAATAGAAAATGAAATGAAACGGTCGACCCAGACATAGACGGTCGACCCAAGCGGATATACGCTATAAAATATATACCGTAGCGAGCGTAGTTCAATGGTAAAACATCTCCTTGCCAAGGAGAAGATACGGGTTCGATTCCCGCCGCTCGCCCGCTTAATTTATCAAAGTACTATGATAAAAAGTTTAGTCTAGTTAATTGTTTAACTACTTATATTAAATTAAGTATTAATTAAGTATTAGTCTAGTGCCGTATCCCTTACTATATTTACCCTTCCTTTGCATCCCCCTCAAAAAAAGAGGGCGCTCCGGAGGCAGAAATAGAACTAGCCAACAGAGCCCCAAAATTGGGTATTAACTGAGACAAACAACGGGCAAACTGTTTTTAAAAGGAAGGGAGAGGTAGACTGTCCCTTTCATTTCATTTTTATTTTCTGCAAGGTAGGGAGAAGCCTTGCGCCTTCTTTTTGTGAAGGCAAGTGGCTTCGCAAATTGCTCAATTTTGCCCTCTAGGGCCCGGAACTAATGAATAAAAAAGGGTTGGATACGCCCCTCTACCATATCTAGAGAAATAGAATACTCCTTTTATAGAGACTGCTAAGTGCGGAGACGGGAATCGAACCCGTGACCTCAAGGTTATGAGCCTCGTGAGCTACCAAACTGCTCTACTCCGCTCTGTAGTACCAGAAACTGGTGGACAAAAAAGGCTTGAATACAAGCCTTTAACATGTCTAGACAAATAGAATACTCCTTTTATACAGAATGGAGCGGGTAGCGGGAATCGAACCCGCATCGTTAGCTTGGAAGGCTAGGGGTTATAGTCGACGTTGGTTGATTATTTTTAACGTCTCTAATTCAAAACCGAACATGAAATTTTGATTTCATTCGGCTCCTTTATGGATATTCTCACCACTTAACATCTATGTCAGCTTTTCTATTTGAATGGAACCAAAGCTCTCTGCTTTCTAGATGATCCTTATAGAGTAGGAGATAGAAATTCTATCTAAATCCATCTAATCTACTTACTTCGTTCCCTAATTTCATTCAAGAGATCCTGAGGAAAAGAATTGGGTTTCCACCGAGCTGAAACAATATGCGGATGGTTCTAGTAAACCAAAACTATCGTTTTTTAGCTATTTGGCTTCCTTATCCTTTAACAAAAGAAGATTTAGTTACGATTGGAAATCAACTTTTTTGTATCTTCATCCATAGATCCTTTACTCATATTTTCAAAATTGGAATACTTAAATCCAATGCAAAATTATGCTTCGCGACTCTGTACTCATATCATAATCCAATTTTTATTTTGGATGCAATTTAAATTAGTTTTTGGGTACAAATCGCCAGAATGTATATTCTTCCTCAATATGCTATTGAGAGGAAAAGGATTTAATCCTTTATAAGAACTAAAGTTTTCATCGGAAATAAAAAAAAAACTTAAGGATGCCTTAAGTATATCATTTCAAATTCAGTTATTAATAGAACGAATCACACTTTTACCACTAAACTATACCCGCTACATTGTATATTATGGTATAAATGGTACCCTTTGTCAAGGATAGCCATTTGACAAGGAGGCTAATTCCCCCTTATTGAATCAGATGGAGAAGGTTCATGACACTGAGCCATTGGTACTTCTACTTCGATCGCGCGCCTTTACTTTAGGATTTAGATAGCCCCTCTCCCTCTGGTCTGTAAAATAAATCTCTTCTTACCCTGCTAATAGCGCCTGAACCAAATGTATTTATTTTGATTAGGATCCTATCCTATTCTACGGTTACGACTACAATAATCATTATTTACTTTGCGAGGACGTAAGTGTGCCAGACTGCTAAATTGTTTTATTATTCCTACAATATAAACTAGGGGATATAGGGGGTAACACTGTCCCTATAAATTCCTTTTTTCCTTTTCTTTTTTGTCCAGAATTGAACAAAAAAGAAATTATAGAAGATGTTTTCTTCCCCCATTAAGTCCGAGCCATAGAGTAAGAGTGAGATGAGTTTTCCAAATTCATCATAGACTTTCCCTATGGCTTGATAGAAGTAAGAAGCAAAGAGTTGTAACTTAAAGAGTCGTAACTTAAAGAAAAAAACGGACAGGGCTGACAGATTTACCTGATGTAAAGAAGATCCTAAAAGTCTATGATTAGTCGACTCTCTCCATTTAACACTTTCCTCTCTCTCCTTTTTTCCACTGACTCAATGCTAGTTTATTAGATTCTTGTTTAAAAGAATCAAAAAAGTTCAATAGAACTAAGAACACATAAAAAATAGCATAGAGGATCAAGGCCATTACCAAAAGTTCCTCCCAAGGATCCTATCCTATTGGGTATCTGTTCCCTGCCTTTTCCCGCTAGGATTGGAAATCTTATATTTTCCATATACCATTGAATCCTTGGGGTTCCAGAATCCGCCTATTTTACTAGCCTTCGGAAACGGAAAACCATGAACCAAGAAGAGTTGGGTATGTTTTTTTTTCTTAATTTTATTTTGAGCTCTCAAGATATCAATACATATACAATCTATACATAATGTCTCTCTCTATATCTCTATATATTATATATATATAATATGTACATTATGCAGTAGACCCATAATGGGAAATCAAAGTGGCAAATTTTTGAATTAAATAAAAAGCCCTTTTAACTCAGTGGTAGAGTAATGCCATGGTAAGGCATAAGTCATCGGTTCAAATCCGATAAAGGGCTTTTTAAATTAGTGGTAGAGTAATCTCGTGCTAAGACGTAAGTCATTGGTTCGAATCTGATAGAGTACTTTTCTACTAAATTGATTCGCTTTTTTCTTTGTTTTTGAAGCTTTCTCTTTAGAGAATTTTATGACTTAGTGCGGGATGAATGCATTTTTGGTCTGAACACTAAATGAAGCACGGAATGGAAATAAAAAAAAAATTGGACTCTTTTTCATCTTATCTTAGATCAATAAAATAACTACCTGTACTGAACTAATCTAGAATCCCTTTTAGTAATCCATTCTTATTCTATACATTTAAAATGAATTTCCCTAAAAGGTAGAGGATGATCCATGAATTAATCTAACCATCAACTAAAAAAATCCTAGATGAAAACATAGCAGAAAAGTTAGAAAAACTCTTTGCTTTGGATCTAGTTATACTTTTCGAGTATATTGACAATTCAAAAAAACTGCTCATACTATGATTATAGTATAATCACGAGCGGTTGTATATGGCCCTATCGTCTAGTGATGCCCCTATCGTCTAGTGGTTCAGGACATCTCTCTTTCAAGGAGGCAGCGGGGATTCGACTTCCCCTGGGGGTAGGGAGTATTATGAAAGGAGGTTAATCATAGATTAGCAAAAACCCTAGAATAAATTCTTCCTGGGTCGATGCCCGAGTGGTTAATGGGGACGGACTGTAAATTCGTTGACAATGTCTACGCTGGTTCAAATCCAGCTCGGCCCAAAAATCTAGGGCTTCGTGAATATGAACTAAATCCTTTTGTTTTTCTCCCATAAAATAAAATGTCTGATCTATAGAAATAAAAGAGAAATAAAAAAGGGGATTTTTTTTTCTAATCCATATCTCTCTCATTCCTTTCTTACAAACAAAAGAGTTTTTCTTGTTGAAGGGTGGATTATTATCCATTTTTAGTGATAAAAAATCACGACATACTAGTTATGTCACTCTCACTATACCCACGTATAATATAATATTAATATGTGGGTATGTAGTATATGATTCGTCTATTTCTTAGAGTACGACAGACGAATCGAATCTTCTTATGGTTCTATTTAAGAATGGGTATGCCATACACCCCGCGGGGATTGTAGTTCAATTGGTCAGAGCACCGCCCTGTCAAGGCGGAAGCTGCGGGTTCGAGCCCCGTCAGTCCCGAACTAGGGTTCAATGAATGGAGAAATTCATATTTCCTTTTTCCATGAAAAAAAAGGGGCAGGGAGCAAGATCAAATACCCATAGGGCACCCTTACTTCACTTTTTTATTTTGCATCTCTCATTAAAGAGGGAGGGAAGGAGTATAGGAATTTTTTTCACTACTCCCGATCGATAAAGATAAAGAAAGACACACATACGATATGTGGATTAGTAGAATTTTAGGATATTACTCTATCTTTCTTTATGATGATACCATCCTCATCTTAATTTCCTATTCCACTGTTATGGAATAGAGTACCGGTATTTTACCGGAATCCATACATAAATTGTATTCCCTTTTTATTTCAGACCTCTTTTCCCCATCTCACTTCTACTGCTTATTTGGATGTCTATGTGACCCATAGAAAGTTGCTCATATAATACATACATAATTGTATGTATAACTATAAGAAAAAGGAAGAGAAATTGTATAAGATTAAGAAAGCTCGTGGGTTAGAGATATAGAAAAGAAAAAGTAGAAAAAAAAGGATTAAAAAAGAGGGAATTCCTAATCCAATCAAAAAACCCATTTTGGTCTTAGTATGGATATAGGATCTTCCTATGTTATACTATATAACTCTCATCCATGAATTGATTTGATAGATCCGATATTCATAATATTGAATTGATTCAGTATTATCAGAATGCAAGCCCTACCCTTGAATTTACAAGATACCCCTTTTTCCTCTCCATGGGATTACATCCCGAGTTATTGTGAAAATAAAAAATAAAGAGGTTATGGAAGTCAATATTCTCGCATTTATTGCTACTGCACTGTTCATTCTAATTCCTACTTCTTTTTTACTTATTATTTATGTAAAAACAGTCAGCCAAAATAATTAAGTGGAATTCCAATTAATCATTGAAGAAATGAAAAAGGGATTAAATAAAAAAAATCCAAGTCTTAAATGAAAGGATCTGGTTGGAATCTTAAAGTGTGGTAGAAAGAACTACATATAGTTTTTTCTACGACACTTTAGAGTCTTTCTATTATATTATCTTTGAATCTACATAGAATAGATTAGTAGATTGAAATAGTTAAGTAGTCTAATTCAATTTCTTTTTTCATTGCATCCACTTAATTTCAATCAGGTCAAAATAAAAAAATCGAAGACAATTCTTGACCAAAGAATCCATGGAAGGAAAGAAAAATAATATAAGAATAGACTATAGTAAAAAGTAAAAGGAAAAAACCAGCGAATCTTTCATGCTTAAATATCCCGCGAGATGCTTCAAAAGAGAATAAAAATTATTCTAAGAATAAAGAAAGAGTATAAAACAAATGGAAAATGTGTGATATGCCGTGAATAGTTCCGTGGAAGAAAGTCTAATTTTCTTATGTATAGAACTTTTTTTAACCATTAGTCATTTCTAGTAGAAATTCTTAATTGGTATAATGGCTCTTTCTTACAATACAAGAGTTTCTTACAGGAGTGAAACAAAACTAAAGAAAAAGATTAAAGAATAACGTTTGACAAAATAATTAATGCAAAACGATCAATTAAAAAAAGAATTGATACAACAATTTGATTACTTAATCAATTAGTAGTATCGTATCCCTAGAGTCCACTCCTTCCCCATACTACTAGTGAAAGAGAAAATGTAAAGACTACCATTAAAGCAGCCCAAGCGAGACTTACTATATCCATCTAAATTATGTCTCCTATTTCTATGAAGGGATTATTCTACTATTGATCAATAATCATAGTGGAATCAAGGGTACAGAGTCAAAAAGGGCTTCTGCCCTAAGGCCATGGATCAATCAGTTCAAGGAATTTACTCCTAACAAATTCTTATAGGAATTCTTGTAGAATTAGAGAGCATTAAAAATACGATACTATAAAGCCCTTTTTTCCTTACCTTAAAAAAGAAAGAGTACGGGAATGATGTCCTGAATAGAAGAAGCGGGAATAGGAAGATTTTTTATTCCTTTTGTTACTCTAGTGTATGTAGGTCACATAAGATGTACGATAAAAAAATGTATGATAATTAGGAAGTCTTGATATTCTTTCGTGGAGTCCCTTCTGGAATCTTAGATTGAAAAAGAGAAGAATGCCCCTTAGGGACCTTTCTTTGGATACCAAGATTTCTGACATCTTATCCTCGTATTTAAAAATTCTCAAATCGAATCAATTAAGAACCAATTCAAATTCATATAATAAAAGAATAAGGAAACACTACCTCACCCCTATTGATAACCATTTTGGCCACTACCGCCAAAACAAACCCTAACCCTAGTTTAAGGATAGAACTATGGTATGGTTTCTCTAAACCCAGTATCGGCAGGCTTAGTTACTCTCTTGCCCGAACTTATGCGAAGTAAAAATTGATTGAATTCGATCAGTACTAGAAAACCTAAGTATTTTATTGATCAGGCGGCACCCAGATTTGAACTGGGGATAAAGGATTTGCAGTCCCCTGCCTTACCGCTTGGCCATGCCGCCAAAAAATCCGATCGAAAATCTAGAAAACAGCAAGTATTCATCCACGTTTTCTTACGAAAAGCCCCTTTCTTTTATTTTGAATATAATTAAACTTACTTTTTTCCAATCTTTTTCAAAAAAGATACTCCTGCTTTTTTTGATCCAGTTTCGATTATTCTCCTCGATAGATTCTATCTTAAAACATACATTGCTAACACAATAAAACTTCCCATTTCTTTCTATTGAGATGAAAAAGAAGAAAAGTGGATTTCTAGTCACAGGCTGCAAAATTCAGAACAAATTGGAACCATTAACTAGAATTCTCTTTCTTTTTTGAATTGCAGTAGTGAACTACTCTTAAATCGGTATTATCTCCCCCCCTTCAATTTCAATGGCATAATAAAATATTATGGCTTTATGCTTAATCCGTGTATAGGTGAACTTTAGGTCCGAGCAGCATTATTATCCAAAGATCCCCTTTATGTACATATCTCTATGGGGAATCGTGCTTTAATTTTTCAAAGTATTAAATTAAATATCTTGAATAAAAAAAGGAAATTTGCTCTGATATTAGAGTATAACCTGACTATCTTGGCCTACCCAAGTGAAATTACGATAAAAGAAAAGCATGGATATGGGGAGAGGTGGATAATTAGATTGGCATGTACTTAAAAAAGGGACTTACTTTATTTTAGAATTCCACAATGAAATACTTAATTTTCTAGCAATTATACTACTCCGATCCGAAATAAAAAAGAACCCTCAAATTATTTTTAGAAATTAAAGTAAGCACGCTATTCTAAATCGAAGTAAAGTAAAACTTTCTAGTGTATTATATTACGGCTTTATTACATTCATAGAAAGGGGATAAAATGAGAAATCTTTGCCATTCAATCTGATTAGAATATTATAAAGTATAAGTGGCATAATTTTTTTTGTAGGAATATTTTAGCAATTCATTTTCATTTCATTTGTACCCCTGGTAAACTAGAATTTTCGTCGAAATGGTCTCTATTCATATGTATGAAATACATATATGAAATACGTATGTGGAGTTCCCTAGAATTTCATGTGATTCAGTAAACAGAATATAGATTCCATGATTGCTAGATCAATCCGTAGGGATTGATGAAGAGTGAGCTGATAATGGAATTTTTCTTTGATAAACAGGAAACTTAAGATTAAGATGCTCCGGAATGGAAACGAGGGAATGTCCACAATACCCGGATTTAGTCAGATCCAATTCGAGGGATTTTTTAGGTTCATTAATCAAGCCTTGGCAGAAGAACTTGACAAGTTTCCAACAATTAAAGATCCAGATCACGAAATTGCATTTCAATTATTTGCGAAAGGATATCAATTGCTAGAACCCTCGATAAAAGAAAGAGATGCTGTGTATGAATCACTCACCTATTCTTCCGAATTATATGTATCTGCGAGATTAATTTTTGGTTTCGATGTGCAAAAGCAAACCATTTCTATCGGAAACATTCCTATAATGAATTCCTTAGGAACCTTTATTATAAATGGAATATACCGAATTGTGATCAATCAAATATTGCTAAGTCCTGGTATTTACTACCGCTCGGAATTAGATCATAAGGGAATTTCTATCTACACCGGGACTATAATATCAGATTGGGGAGGGAGATCGGAATTAGCAATTGATAAAAAAGAAAGGATATGGGCTCGCGTGAGTAGAAAACAAAAGATATCTATTCTAGTTCTATCATCAGCTATGGGTTCGAATCTAAGAGAAATTCTAGATAATGTTTCCTACCCTGAAATTTTCTTGTCTTTCCCGAATGCTAAGGAGAAGAAGAGGATTGAGTCAAAAGAAAAAGCTATTTTGGAGTTTTATCAACAATTTGCTTGTGTAGGTGGGGACCTGGTATTTTCGGAGTCCTTATGCGAGGAATTACAAAAGAAATTTTTTCAACAAAAATGTGAATTAGGAAGGATTGGTCGACGAAATATGAATCGGAGACTTAATCTTGATATACCTCAGAACAATACATTCTTGTTACCACGAGATGTATTGGCCGCTACGGATCATTTGATTGGAATGAAATTTGGAACGGGTATACTTGACGATGACGATATGAATCACTTGAAAAATAAACGTATTCGTTCGGTTGCGGATCTGTTACAAGATCAATTCGGATTGGCTCTTGGTCGTTTACAACATGCAGTTCAAAAAACTATTCGTAGAGTATTCATACGTCAATCGAAACCGACTCCCCAAACTTTGGTAACTCCAACTTCAACTTCAATTTTATTAATAACTACTTATGAGACCTTTTTTGGCACATACCCATTATCTCAAGTTTTTGATCAAACGAATCCATTGACACAAACTGTTCATGGGCGAAAAGTGAGTTGTTTAGGTCCTGGAGGGTTGACGGGGAGAACCGCAAGTTTTCGGAGCCGAGATATTCATCCGAGTCACTATGGGCGTATTTGTCCAATTGACACGTCTGAAGGAATCAATGTTGGACTTACTGGATCCTTAGCAATTCATGCGAGAATTGATCACTTGTGGGGATCTATAGAGAGTCCGTTTTATGAAATATCTGCTGAGAAAGCAAAAGAAAAAAAAGAGAGACAGGTGGTTTATCTATCACCAAATAGAGATGAGTATTATATGATAGCAGCAGGAAATTCTTTGTCCTTGAATCAAGGTATTCAGGAAGAACAGGTTGTTCCAGCTAGATACCGCCAAGAATTCTTGACTATTGCATGGGAACAGATTCATGTTAGAAGTATTTTTCCTTTCCAATATTTTTCTATTGGGGGTTCTCTCATTCCTTTTATTGAGCACAATGATGCGAATCGGGCTTTAATGAGTTCTAATATGCAGCGCCAAGCAGTTCCACTTTCTCGGTCCGAGAAATGCATTGTTGGAACTGGATTGGAACGCCAAACAGCTCTAGATTCGAGGGTTTCCGTTATAGCCGAACGCGAGGGAAAGATCATTTCTACTGATAGTCATAAGATACTTTTATCAAGTAGTGGGAAGACTATAAGTATTCCTTTAGTTAACCACCGTCGCTCTAACAAAAATACTTGTATGCACCAAAAACCTCGGGTTCCACGGGGTAAATCCATTAAAAAAGGACAAATTTTAGCAGAAGGAGCTGCTACAGTTGGGGGGGAACTTGCTTTAGGAAAAAACGTATTAGTAGCTTATATGCCATGGGAAGGTTACAATTTTGAAGACGCAGTACTAATTAGCGAACGTTTGGTATATGAGGATATTTATACCTCTTTTCACATCCGGAAATATGAAATTCAGACGGATACGACAAGCCAGGGCTCCGCTGAAAAAATCACTAAAGAAATACCACATCTAGAAGAACATTTACTCCGCAATTTGGACAAAAATGGAGTTGTTAGGTTGGGATCCTGGGTAGAAACTGGTGATATTTTAGTAGGTAAATTAACGCCTCAGATAGCGAGCGAATCATCATATATCGCAGAAGCTGGATTATTACGGGCCATATTCGGCCTTGAGGTTTCCACTTCAAAAGAAACTTCTCTGAAATTACCTATAGGTGGAAGAGGGCGCGTTATCGATGTGAAATGGATCCAAAGGGACCCCCTCGACATAATGGTTCGTGTATATATTTTACAGAAACGTGAAATCAAAGTTGGGGATAAAGTAGCCGGAAGACATGGGAATAAAGGGATCATTTCCAAAATTTTGCCTAGGCAAGATATGCCCTATTTGCAAGATGGAACACCCGTTGATATGGTCTTCAATCCCTTAGGAGTACCCTCCCGAATGAATGTGGGACAAATATTTGAAAGCTCGCTCGGATTAGCGGGGGATCTGCTAAAGAAACATTATAGAATAGCACCCTTTGATGAGAGATATGAGCAAGAGGCTTCAAGAAAACTTGTGTTTTCAGAATTATATGAAGCCAGTAAAGAAACAAAAAATCCATGGGTATTTGAACCCGAGTACCCGGGAAAAAGCAGAATATTTGATGGAAGAACAGGCGACCCCTTTGAGCAACCTGTTCTAATAGGGAAGTCCTATATCTTAAAATTAATTCATCAAGTTGATGAGAAAATTCATGGGCGTTCTACTGGGCCCTACTCACTTGTTACACAACAACCGGTTAGAGGAAGAGCCAAGCAAGGGGGACAACGAGTAGGAGAAATGGAAGTTTGGGCTTTAGAAGGATTTGGTGTTGCTCATATTTTACAAGAGATACTTACTTATAAATCTGACCATCTTATAGCTCGCCAAGAAATACTTAATGCTACGATCTGGGGAAAAAGAATACCTAATCATGAGGATCCTCCAGAATCTTTTCGAGTGCTCGTTCGAGAACTACGATCTTTGGCTCTAGAACTGAATCATTTCCTTGTATCTGAAAAGAACTTCCAGGTTAATAGGGAGGAAGTTTGATCGGAATAAATATAAATTCTTTTCTTATTTCTATTTTATGATTGACCAATATAAACATCAACAACTTCAAATTGGACTCGTTTCCCCTCAACAAATAAAGGCTTGGGCTAACAAAAACCTACCTAATGGAGAAGCCGTTGGCGAAGTCACAAGGCCCTCTACTTTTCATTATAAAACCGATAAACCAGAAAAAGATGGATTGTTTTGCGAAAGAATCTTTGGACCCATAAAAAGCGGGATTTGCGGTTGTGGCAATTCTCGAGCGAGCGGAGCTGAAAACGAAGACGAAAGATTTTGCCAAAAATGCGGGGTAGAATTTGTGGATTCTCGGATACGAAGATATCAAATGGGATACATCAAACTCGCATGTCCCGTGACTCATGTGTGGTATTTGAAAGGTCTTCCTAGTTATATCGCGAATCTTTTAGATAAACCTCTTAAGAAGTTGGAGGGCCTAGTATACGGCGATTTCTCTTTTGCTAGGCCCAGCACTAAAAAACCCACTTTTTTACGATTACGAGGTTTATTCGAAGAGGAAATTGCATCCTGTAACCACAGCATTTCTCCCTTTTTTTCTACCCCAGGCTTTGCAACATTTCGAAATCGGGAAATTGCGACAGGAGCAGGTGCTATTAGAGAACAATTAGCAGATTTGGATTTGCGAATTATTATAGAGAATTCTTTGGTCGAATGGAAGGAATTAGAAGACGAGGGGTATAGTGGAGATGAGTGGGAAGATAGAAAAAGACGAATAAGAAAAGTTTTTTTGATTAGACGCATGCAATTGGCGAAACATTTTATTCAAACAAATGTAGAACCAGAATGGATGGTTTTGTGCTTATTACCGGT
Organism: Hordeum vulgare subsp. vulgare; assembly: GCF_904849725.1. Classification (NCBI taxonomy): domain Eukaryota; kingdom Viridiplantae; phylum Streptophyta; class Magnoliopsida; order Poales; family Poaceae; genus Hordeum; species Hordeum vulgare. Next base: position 89,714 of record NW_025422556.1, on the reverse strand, counting down.
TCTTCCTCCCGAATTGAGACCTATTGTTTATAGGTCTGGAGATAAAGTAGTGACTTCAGACATTAATGAACTTTATAAGAGAGTTATCCGTCGGAACAACAATCTTGCCTATCTATTAAAAAGAAGTGAATTAGCGCCAGCAGATTTAGTAATGTGCCAGGAAAAATTGGTACAAGAAGCCGTGGATACACTTCTTGATAGTGGGTCCCGCGGGCAACCGACGAGGGATGGTCACAATAAAGTATACAAATCACTTTCAGATGTAATTGAAGGTAAAGAGGGAAGGTTTCGCGAGACTCTGCTTGGGAAACGGGTCGATTACTCGGGGCGTTCTGTCATTGTTGTGGGTCCTTCGCTTTCATTACATCAATGTGGATTACCTCTAGAGATAGCAATAAAGCTTTTTCAGCTATTTGTAATTCGCGATTTAATCACGAAACGCGCCACTTCTAATGTCAGGATTGCTAAAAGGAAAATTTGGGAAAAGGAACCCATTGTATGGGAAATACTTCAAGAAGTTATGCGGGGACATCCTGTACTGTTAAATAGAGCACCTACTCTGCATAGATTAGGCATACAGGCCTTTCAACCCACTTTAGTAGAGGGGCGTACTATTTCTTTACACCCATTAGTGTGTAAGGGTTTCAATGCAGACTTTGATGGAGATCAAATGGCTGTTCATCTACCTTTATCCTTGGAAGCTCAGGCGGAAGCCCGTTTACTTATGTTTTCTCATATGAATCTCTTATCTCCTGCTATTGGGGATCCTATTTGCGTACCAACCCAAGACATGCTTATCGGGCTTTATGTATTAACAATTGGAAAGCGTCGAGGTATTTGTGCAAATAGATATAATAGTTTCAGAAACTATCCAAATTTAAAAGTCAATTACAATAATAATAATTCTAAGTATAGGAAAGATAAAGAACCCCATTTTTCTAGTTCTTATGATGCACTGGGAGCTTATAGACAAAAACTAATCAGTTTAGATAGTCCCTTGTGGCTACGATGGAACCTGGATCAACGCGTCATTGGGTCAAGAGAAGTTCCGATTGAAATTCAATATGAATCTTTGGGGACTTATCATGAGATTTATGCTCACTATCTAATAATGGGAAATAGAAAAAAAGAAATTCGTTCGATATACATTCGAACCACTCTTGGTCATATTTCTTTTTATAGAGAAATAGAGGAAGCCGTACAAGGATTTAGTCAGGCCTATTCATACACTACCTAAACAAGAAAGTTAGATTCGGCGATGCCCCTCCCCTTTGCTTTCGGGGGGCATTCCGATTTCCCTAGTATCATCATTATTTGCCACGCGAATCCAGATTGAGATTGAGGCAATTAAGTTAATTAAATTTTCGAATCACTGACTCAGGCCCATTGTCGAATCCTACTCAGCAATTGTCGAATCCTACTCAGCCGAAAAGGGGGTACTTATGTATGGCGGAACGGGCCAATCTGGTCTTTCATAATAAAGAGATAGACGGAACTGGTATGAAACGACTTATTAGCAGATTAATAGATCATTTTGGAATGGGATATACATCCCATATACTGGATCAACTAAAGACTCTGGGCTTCTATCAAGCCACTACTACATCGATTTCGTTAGGAATCGAGGATCTTTTAACAATACCCTCTAAGGGATGGTTAGTCCAAGACGCGGAACAACAGAGTTTTCTTTTGGAGAAACACTATTATTATGGGGCTGTACACGCGGTAGAAAAATTACGCCAATCTGTTGAGATATGGTATGCGACAAGTGAATATTTGAAACAAGAAATGAATTCAAATTTTCGGATAACGGATCCTTCTAATCCAGTCTATCTAATGTCTTTTTCAGGAGCCAGAGGAAATGCATCTCAAGTACACCAATTAGTAGGTATGAGAGGATTAATGTCGGACCCTCAAGGACAAATGATTGATTTACCTATTCAAAGCAATTTACGCGAGGGACTTTCTTTGACAGAATATATAATTTCCTGCTATGGAGCCCGCAAAGGGGTTGTAGATACTGCTGTACGAACAGCAGATGCTGGATATCTTACACGTAGACTTGTTGAAGTAGTTCAACATATTATTGTGCGTAGAAGAGATTGTGGTACTATCCGAGGTATTTCTGTAAGTCCTCAAAATGGGATGACGGAAAAACTTTTTGTCCAAACACTAATTGGTCGTGTATTAGCAGACGATATATATATCGGTTCACGATGCATTGCCGCGCGAAATCAAGATATTGGAATTGGATTAGTCAATCGATTCATAACTGCCTTTCGAGCACAACCATTTCGAGCACAACCAATATATATTAGAACCCCCTTTACTTGCCGAAGCACTTCTTGGATCTGTCAATTATGCTATGGCCGGAGTCCTACTCATAGTGATCTGGTGGAATTGGGAGAAGCCGTAGGTATTATTGCGGGTCAATCAATTGGGGAGCCAGGGACTCAACTAACATTAAGAACTTTTCATACTGGCGGAGTATTCACAGGGGGTACTGCCGACCTTGTACGATCCCCTTCGAATGGAAAAATCCAATTCAATGAGAATTTGGTTCACCCCACACGTACCCGTCATGGACAGCCTGCTTTTCTATGTTATATAGACTTGCATGTAACTATTCAGAGTCAAGATATTCTATATAGTGTGAATATTCCCTCAAAAAGCTTGATTCTAGTGCAAAATGATCAATATGTAAAATCTGAACAAGTAATTGCGGAGATTCGTGCCGGAACGTCCACTTTACATTTTAAAGAAAGGGTACAAAAGCATATTTATTCTGAATCAGACGGCGAAATGCACTGGAGTACTGATGTTTACCATGCGCCCGAATATCAATATGGTAATCTTCGTCGATTACCAAAAACAAGCCATTTATGGATATTATCCGTAAGTATGTGCAGATCCAGTATAGCGTCTTTTTCACTCCACAAGGATCAAGATCAAATGAATACTTATGGTAAAAAAGATAGGGAAATTCTTGATTATTCAACGTCGGATCGAATCATGTCCAATGGCCATTGGAATTTGATCTATCCTTCTATTTTTCAAGATAATTCAGATTTGTTGGCGAAAAAGCGAAGAAATAGGTTCGTCATTCCATTACAATATCATCAAGAACAAGAGAAAGAACTAATATCCTGTTTTGGGATTTCGATTGAAATCCCCTTTATGGGTGTTTTACGTAGAAATACTATTTTTGCTTATTTTGACGATCCCCGATACAGAAAAGATAAAAAGGGTTCAGGAATTGTTAAATTTAGATATAGGACCCTAGAAGAAGAATATAGGACTCGAGCGGAAGACTCAGAAGAGGAATATGAGACCCTAGAACACGAATACAGGACCCGAGAGGACGAATATGAAACCCTAGAAGAATCTAAATATGGAATCCTAGAAGACGAATACGAATATGAAACCCTAGAAAACGAATATGGGAGCCCAGAAAACAAATATGGGAACCCAGAGAACGAATATAGGACTTTAGAGAAAGACTCAGAAGAGGAATATGGGAACCCAGAGAGCAAATATAGGACCCAAGAGGACGAATATGGAACTTTAGAAGAAGACTCAGAAGACGAATATGGCAGCCCCGGGGAAAGCGGCGAGGAAAAATATGGTACTTTAGAGGAAGACTCAGAAGAAGACTCAGAGGACGAATACGAGAGCCCAGAGGAAGATTCCATCTTAAAAAAAGAGGGTTTGATTGAGCATCGAGGAACAAAAGAATTTAGTCTAAAATACCAAAAAGAAGTAGATCGGTTTTTTTTCATTCTTCAAGAACTTCATATCTTGCCGAGATCTTCATCCCTAAAGATACTTGACAATAGTATTATTGGAGTGGATACACAACTCACAAAAAATACAAGAAGTGGACTAGGCGGACTGGTCCGAGTGAAGAGAAAAAAAAGCCATACGGAACTCAAAATATTTTCCGGAGATATTCATTTTCCTGAAGAGGCAGATAAGATATTAGGTGGGTGTTTGATACCGCCAGAAAGACAAAAAAAAGATTCTAAGGAATCAAAAAAAAAGAAAAATTGGGTCTATGTTCAACGGAAAAAAATTCTCAAGAGCAAGGAAAAGTATTTTGTTTCCGTTCGCCCTACAGTGGCATATGAAATGGACGAAGGAAGAAATTTAGCAACACTTTTCCCGCAGGATCTCTTGCAAGAAGAAAATAATCTCCAAATTCGACTTGTCAATTTTATTTATCATGAAAATAGCAAGTTAACTCAAAGAATTTATCACACAAATAGTCAATTTGTTAGAACTTGCTTAGTAGTGAATTGGGAACAAGAAGAAAAAGAAAAGGCTGGTGCTTCCCTTGTTGAGGTAAGAGCAAATGATCTTATTCGCGATTTCCTAAGAATTGAGTTAGTCAAGTCCACTATTTCGTATACACGAAAAAGGTATGATAGGACAAGTGGAGGACCGACTCCCCATAATAGGTTAGATCGCGCCAATAGCAATTCTTTTTATTCCAAGGCGAAGATTGAATCACTTAGCCAACATCAAGAAGCTATTGGCACTTTGTTGAATCGAAATAAAGAATACCAATCTTTGATGATTTTGTCGGCATCCAACTGTTCTCGAATTGGTTTATTCAAGAATTCAAAACATCCCAATGCGATAAAAGAATGGAATCCTAGAATTCCTATTCTAGAAATTTTTGGGCCCTTAGGGGCTATTGTAGCTAGTATATCGCATTTTTCTTCATCTTACTATTTACTAACGCATAATAAAATCCTGCTAAAAAAATATTTGTTCGTTGACAATTTGAAACAAACCTTCCAAGTACTTCAAGAACTTAAATACTCTTTAATAGATGAAAATAAAAGGATTTCCAATTTCGATAGTAACATAATGTTGGATCCATTCCTTTTGAATTGTCACTTTGTCCATCATGATTCTTGGGAAGAGACATTGGCAATAATTCACCTTGGACAATTTATTTGTGAAAATGTATGTCTATTTAAATCGCACATAAAAAAATCTGGTCAAATTTTCAGTGTAAATATGGATTCCTTTGTTATAAGAGCAGCTAAACCTTATTTGGCCACTACAGGAGCAACTGTTAATGGTCATTATGGAGAAATCCTTTACAAGGGAGATAGGTTAGTTACGTTTATATATGAAAAATCGAGATCTAGTGACATAACGCAAGGTCTTCCAAAAGTGGAACAAATCTTTGAAGCGCGTTCAATTGATTCATTATCCCCCAATCTCGAAAGGAGAATTGAGGATTGGAATGAGCGTATACCAAGAATTCTTGGGGTCCCTTGGGGATTCTTGATTGGAGCTGAGCTAACCATAGCCCAAAGTCGTATTTCTTTGGTTAATAAAATCCAAAAGGTTTATCGATCCCAAGGGGTACAGATCCATAATAGACATATAGAGATTATTATACGCCAAGTAACATCAAAAGTGCGGGTTTCCGAAGATGGAATGTCTAATGTTTTTTCGCCTGGGGAATTAATCGGACTATTGCGAGCGGAACGAGCAGGGCGAGCTTTGGATGAATCGATCTATTATCGGGCAATCTTATTGGGAATAACAAGGGCTTCCCTGAATACCCAAAGTTTCATATCTGAAGCAAGTTTTCAAGAAACTGCTCGAGTTTTAGCAAAAGCTGCCCTACGAGGTCGCATTGATTGGTTGAAAGGCTTGAAAGAAAACGTAGTTCTGGGGGGGATTATACCTGTTGGTACCGGATTCCAAAAATTTGTGCATCGTTCCCCACAAGACAAGAACCTTTATTTCGAAATAAAAAAAAAAAATCTATTCGCGTCGGAAATGAGAGATTTTTTGTTTCTCCATACAGAATTAGTTTCTTCAGATTCTGACGTAACAAACAATTTTTATGAGACATAAAAACCCCCATTTAACATTTAACCCTAAGGATACATAAAACATATTTTTTACTTTACTAGACTTTTGAACTTAGAACACTAACAGGTTAAATTTTAGATTTTTAAGATTTTTATTTTAATAAGTAAAACAAGTCAGTTAATTCATTAAATTAAGGTTTTGTTTATACCATGTATCAATGTATCAATGGCCAACTCTTAGTACAAGGTTCTCTCAGAACAATTATTATTTTATTTATTTCAAGCTATTTCGGATCTTTCTTAATCTTCAAAAAGAAATAAATTCCGTAATGGAATGTTAGGATGAAAAAAAAAGGAAGTGTGGAAAAAATGACAAGAAGATATTGGAACATTAATTTGAAAGAGATGATAGAAGCAGGAGTTCATTTTGGTCATGGTATTAAGAAATGGAATCCTAAAATGGCCCCTTACATTTCGGCAAAGCGTAAAGGTACTCATATTATAAATCTCGCTAGAACGGCCCGTTTTTTATCAGAAGCTTGTGATTTAGTTTTTGATGCAGCAAGTCAGGGAAAAAGTTTCTTAATTGTTGGTACCAAAAAAAGAGCAACAGATTTAGTAGCATCAGCTGCAATAAGGGCTCGTTGTCATTATGTTAATAAAAAGTGGTTCAGTGGTATGTTAACGAATTGGTCGATTACGAAAACTAGACTTTCTCAATTTAGAGACTTAAGAGCGGAAGAAAAAATGGGAAAATTCCACCATCTCCCAAAAAGAGATGTGGCAATCTTGAAGAGAAAATTATCTACCTTACAAAGGTATCTCGGCGGGATCAAATATATGACGAGATTGCCAGACATTGTGATCGTCCTTGATCAGCAAAAAGAGTATATAGCTCTTCGGGAATGTGCCATTTTGGGAATTCCTACTATTTCTTTAGTCGATACAAATTGTGACCCGGATCTCGCGAATATATCGATTCCAGCCAACGATGACACTATGACTTCAATTCGATTGATTCTTAACAAATTAGTATTTTCAATTTGTGAGGGCCGTTCTCTCTATATAAGAAATCGTTGATTAAGAATATATAGTGAATTCTTGGACAACTGCGTAGATTTATGGAATGACTTACTATATCTTTTTTTGCATAGAATTTGTTTTGCATAGAAAAAAGAAGGGGAATATTGATATATATTAGAGGGTATTGATATATATTATGATCTGATGTGCTTTCTTGGTATCCTAAATATCAAATTAATAGTTCAAGTTGCTGAGTTGAGAAAGAGATGGTTGAATCAAAAGAATTCCTTTTTTGAAGTTCAATTTTTATCAGAGGACAATATGAATATTATACCTTGTTCCATTAAAACACTCAAGGGGTTATACGATATATCGGGTGTAGAAGTAGGCCAACACTTCTATTGGCAAATAGGAGGTTTTCAAATTCATGCCCAGGTACTCATCACTTCTTGGGTCGTAATTACTATCTTGCTAGGTTCAGTTGTCATAGCTGTTCGGAATCCACAAACCATCCCGACCGACGGGCAGAATTTTTTTGAATATGTCCTTGAGTTTATTCGAGACTTGAGCAAAACTCAGATTGGAGAAGAATATGGTCCCTGGGTTCCCTTTATTGGAACTATGTTCCTTTTTATTTTTGTTTCAAATTGGTCGGGTGCTCTTTTACCTTGGAAAATTATAGAGTTACCCCATGGGGAATTAGCAGCGCCCACGAATGATATAAATACTACTGTTGCTTTAGCTTTACTCACGTCAGCGGCATATTTTTATGCTGGTCTTAGCAAAAAAGGATTGAGCTATTTCGAGAAATATATTAAACCAACCCCAATCCTTTTACCAATTAACATCCTAGAAGATTTCACAAAACCATTATCGCTTAGCTTTCGACTTTTCGGGAATATATTGGCGGATGAATTAGTCGTTGTTGTTCTTGTTTCTTTAGTCCCCTTAGTAATCCCTATACCGGTCATGTTTCTTGGATTATTTACAAGCGGTATTCAAGCTCTTATTTTTGCAACATTAGCCGCAGCCTATATAGGTGAATCCATGGAGGGTCATCATTGAATTGACTAGTTTTGGAATATAGTATTTTTTTTTTCAGCTTAGCTCAATTCATGCATGGTTCCAGATAATCTGCTTGGTTGCAATAGTTAGAAATGCGTATGAATATATAGCCTAGAGTTGTAGGAGAGAGAATAGAATAGACTATATTATGGAATTTTCAAAGTATATATGCATTAAGGAGGGTGGAGTCAGGCTAGATCTATACTATAATAAATATCCTTAATATCTATAAGTGGAGTCCTCTTTTATGCGGGTTTCCACTTTAAGCAATGATTTTAGAATCCGATTCAATAGAAAATGAGAAAATATGCAAACAAAATAGAAGAAACAAATGTATATAGGATATTGATATTATATTATATATTCCTAGGTTAGATTCATTATCTAATCCGATATATGGATATAGAATTCCCTTCTATGTAGTTCGGACAATTCACATTTCAATTTGATTTCAATTTGTACTTTTTAGTTACTTTACTTCTCCCCAATAGAGCTTAGAAGTAAGAATTTTTTGGTTGATTGTATCCTTAACCATTTCTTTTTTTTTGACACGAGGAACTACTCACCATGAATCCACTAATTGCTGCTGCTTCTGTTATTGCTGCTGGATTGGCCGTAGGGCTTGCTTCTATTGGACCTGGAGTTGGTCAAGGTACTGCTGCAGGACAAGCTGTAGAAGGTATTGCGAGACAGCCAGAAGCAGAAGGTAAAATACGAGGTACTTTATTGCTTAGTCTAGCTTTTATGGAAGCTTTAACAATTTATGGACTAGTTGTGGCACTAGCGCTTTTATTTGCGAACCCTTTTGTTTAATCCTAAAAAAAAAAGTTCTTTCGATTTCGATTAGATACTTTTTTCTTTTTTTAGTAAATTGGTATTTGCTTCCGCAATTCCAATTATATCAATACTTTATTTAATTTACTCCTATTTATTACTCCTGGAATTATCTATTTATCGGGACAGATAATACCGCATTCTAGGAAGGGCTGAGTTGAGTATGATTAATTTAGAAGATATGCTCGCCTTCTTATTTCCCGTCCTTAGTTTAGGAAAGTGGAAAGTTTTTTCCTTTTATTTTAGGAATTTTGGGAACGGAACATTTCAACAAAGGAAGCCTTTCACCGGTCAAACAAGACCTAAGACTTAATCTAAAAGAAATTACTAGATTGAATCTATTTGCATTAAAAAAACCGATCAAAAAAGGGCGAGCGAAGTAAGTGATCGAAAAACTTTGTTCTTTGTTCGTCCTATCTATAAGAGGAGAGCATATGAAAAATGTAACCCATTCTTTCGTTTTTTTAGCTCACTGGCCATCCGCTGGCAGTTTCGGGCTTAATACCGATATTTTAGCAACAAATCTAATAAATCTAACTGTAGTGGTTGGTGTTTTGATTTTTTTTGGAAAGGGAGTGTGTGCGAGTTGTCTATTTCAAGAATAGATTGGATCTATCCGGCTGCACTTTAGAATATTTTTTAGTATTTTTCGGATAAATAAGAAAAGGGTGCACGATCTCGACGAATTACTTCTGAATAAATTCAGAAATCATATGGAAGAACCATAGCATTTCGCGACTCATTGGTAAATCAATTTTGATTCTCTATAAACCAAGAATGTGAGACCATTAACACGGTTAAAGCTAAACTGCTTGAAGTCCAGGCAAAAAGAGGTACTCTTTCTACAACTATATTAGTATTAGTACCGAATTTAAACGGGAAATAGCTAATGTAAAATTTATCTGATATAGAACACTCATATCGATAAAATGGTTTGAACTATTTACTAGAAAAAAAAAGAAGGGGCACCCTGCCCTTTTTTAACCAATGCCGAATCGACGACCTATGTATAAAAAAGAGAAATTTTTTGGATTTGAAGAAAAAAAAAAAAGAATTCTATTAATTTTCATTTTCCATTTATTTAGTTAGTTTTTCTTAATGAAATTGAAATTATTAACTAAAGGGCAAATATAAATAAAGAAACAACTTTGCTGACCATGATATATTTTTATCTAGGCGGAAGAGTCCTCTTAATATTTATCTAGTCTTATATAGGTTTCGGTATATTGAAATATAAACATAAAAAATAAGATAGAGGATAGGCTCATTACTTATACTTAAAAAAAGATATGGAAATTGCTATAGCAAAAAAAGAAAAAAAGGAGCGTGAGAGCCAAATGAATCGAAAGATTCATGTTTGGTTCGGGAAGAGATCATAAAAGTTGTAAACTTACAAAATAATCTACTTTCATTAAAAGATTTATTAGATAATCGAAAACAGAGGATCTTGAGTACTATTCGAAATTCAGAAGAATTGCGTAGAGGGACCATTGAGCAACTCGAAAAAGCTCGGATTCGATTACAGAAAGTCGAACTAGAAGCGGATGAGTATCGAATGAATGGATACTCTGAGATAGAACGAGAAAAAGCAAATTTGATTAATGCTACTTCTATTAGTTTGGAACAATTAGAAAAGTCTAAAAACGAAACCCTTTATTTTGAAAAACAAAGGGCAATGAATCAGGTCCGACAGCGGGTTTTCCAACAGGCCGTACAAGGAGCTCTAGGAACTCTGAATAGTTGTTTGAATACCGAGTTACATTTCCGTACGATTCGTGCTAATATTGGCATTCTCGGGTCCCTGGAATGGAAGAGATAATTAAATTAATTAGGCCTTGAACTTCTACTTTCGTTTAGAATTTAGGCATTATTTTTCCCCTTGCTTTCGAAAAAAGAGTCAAGAAACACTAATGGCAACCCTTCGAGTCGACGAAATTCATAAAATTCTCCGCGAACGTATTGAACAATATAATAGGAAAGTAGGGATTGAGAATATAGGTCGCGTAGTTCAAGTGGGGGATGGGATTGCTCGTATTATAGGTCTTGGTGAAATAATGTCGGGTGAATTAGTCCAATTTGCAGAAGGTACTAGGGGTATTGCTCTGAATTTGGAATCCAAAAATGTTGGGATTGTATTAATGGGCGATGGGTTGATGATACAAGAGGGCAGTTTTGTAAAAGCAACAGGAAGAATTGCTCAGATACCCGTGAGTGAGGCTTACTTGGGTCGTGTTGTAAATGCTCTGGCTAAACCTATTGATGGGAAAGGCGAAATTATAGCTTCCGAATCTCGCTTAATTGAATCTCCTGCTCCAAGTATAATTTCCAGGCGTTCCGTATACGAACCTCTTCAAACAGGGCTTATTGCTATCGATTCGATGATTCCTATAGGGCGCGGTCAGCGAGAGTTAATTATTGGGGACAGACAGACTGGCAAAACAGCAGTAGCTACAGATACAATTCTCAATCAAAAAGGGCAAGGTGTAATATGTGTTTATGTAGCTATCGGTCAAAGAGCATCCTCCGTAGCTCAAGTAGTAACTACTTTCCATGAGGAGGGGGCCATGGAATACACTATTGTAGTAGCTGAAATGGCGGATTCACCTGCTACATTACAATACCTCGCTCCTTATACGGGAGCAGCCCTGGCTGAGTATTTTATGTACCGCGAACGGCATACTTTAATAATTTATGATGATCTCTCCAAACAGGCACAAGCTTATCGCCAAATGTCCCTTCTATTAAGAAGACCTCCCGGCCGTGAGGCTTATCCAGGGGATGTTTTTTATTTGCATTCACGCCTTTTAGAAAGAGCCGCTAAATTAAATTCTCTTTTAGGCGAAGGAAGTATGACCGCTTTACCAATAGTTGAGACTCAATCTGGAGACGTTTCCGCCTATATTCCTACTAATGTAATCTCCATTACAGATGGACAAATATTCTTATCGGCGGATCTATTCAATGCCGGAATTCGACCCGCTATTAATGTGGGTATTTCTGTTTCCAGAGTAGGATCCGCGGCTCAAATTAAAGCCATGAAACAAGTAGCTGGCAAATCAAAATTGGAACTAGCTCAATTCGCAGAGTTACAAGCCTTTGCACAATTCGCCTCTGCTCTCGATAAAACAAGTCAGAATCAATTGGCAAGGGGTCGACGATTAAGGGAATTGCTTAAACAATCCCAGGCAAATCCTCTCCCAGTGGAAGAGCAGATAGCTACTATTTATACCGGAACAAGAGGATATCTTGATTCGTTAGAAATCGAACAGGTAAATAAATTTCTGGATGAGTTACGTAAACACCTAAAAGATACTAAACCTCAATTCCAAGAAATTATATCTTCTAGCAAGACATTCACCGAGCAAGCGGAAATCCTTTTGAAGGAAGCTATTCAGGAACAGCTGGAACGGTTTTCCCTTCAGTAACAAATAAATTTGGCATATCTACTCTTGTTATTTTGCATGTCTACTCTTGTTATTTGAATCATGCAAAAAAGTTTTCTTTGTTTTTAGTTTAGTATAGTTATTTAAAGAATAGATAGAAATAAGATTGCGTCCAATAGGATTTGAACCTATACCAAAGGTTTAGAAGACCTCTGTCCTATCCATTAGACAATGGACGCTTTTCTTTCGTATTTTATTCTTTCTTTTATTCTTTCTTTTATTTGTTGTCTTCTTCCGAGAAAAAACTGTTAGACCAAAACTCTTTTAGGAAATCAAAAAATCCAGATACAAATGGATGATGTATATATCATGCATATATCATTAAAGAAGGAGTATGGGGCCGGTAGTGGGAATCGAACCCGCAACCCCAAGGTTATGAGACTTATGAGCTACCAAACTGCTCTATACTCTTAAACTAAAGAGGGGTAACTAGTGGATAAAAGAGGGTTCGATACGTCCCTCTACCATATCTATACAAATAGAATAGTCCATTTATACAGAATGGTAAAGAGGGCTCCTCTATGATTATCAATTCCAGAAATCCATACAAATACGAAAGGGTATTTTATCCTTACCAACTGGATCTTGTTGCACCCGGTAATAAACATTCATAAACCATTTCTCGAAGTACGTGTCCGGATAGCCCAAAATGTCGATAGTTAGCTCTAGGTCTTCCGGTCAAAAAACAACGTCGATGAAGGCGTGTAGGTGCACTATTACGCGGTAGGGATTGCAATTTTTCTCGCATTTTCGTTTTTTCACTCAAACTCAAGGGAGAAACTTTGCTTCTTATCTTTTTTTTTAAAGATTGACGAATCAAATGATATTTCTGTTCTAATTTCTGCCGCTTCTTCTCCCTCTGAATCAAACTCTTTTTTGCCATAATGTGCCGTTGCTATTATTATCAAGTATACGGTTCTAATCCTAGATGGAAAAATAAATAGAAAAAGAAATTTAAGAAGGCGGATCCTCCCTCTCTATCAAGAGTAATGAACTAGGTGCTGATACAGTACAAAAAAACAAACTAAATTAACCAAACTTGCCTGATGTTGAGGCAATCAAGAAAGCTGCATAAGTGAATATATAACCCACGGAAAAGTGAGCTAATCCAACCAATCTTGCTTGCACAATGGAAAGAGCCACAGGCTTATCTCTCCAGCGAATTAAATTAGCTAAAGGTGTGCGTTCATGAGCCCATGCTAAAGTCTCAATTAATTCCTGCCAATACCCCCGCCAAGAAATTAAGAACATAAATCCAGTAGCCCAAACAAGATGTCCAAATAAGAACATCCAAGCCCATACCGATAAACTATTCATCCCAAAAGGATTATATCCATTGATAAGTTGTGAAGAGTTTAACCATAGGTAATCTCTTAACCATCCCATCAAATAAGTGGAGGATTCATTAAATTGTGAAACGTTGCCCTGCCATAATGTGATATGTTTCCAATGCCAATAAAAAGTAACCCACCCAATGGTATTTAACATCCAGAAAACTGCCAAATAAAATGCGTCCCAAGCAGAAATATCACAAGTACCGCCGCGCCCTGGGCCGTCACAAGGAAAACTATACCCAAAATCCTTTTTATCCGGCATTAATTTGGAACCGCGTGCGTCTAAAGCGCCCTTTACTAAAATCAATGTAGTTGTATGCAAACCTAGAGCAATAGCATGATGAACCAAGAAATCCCCAGGTCCTATTGTTAAGAAAAGCGAATTACTATTCTCATTAACAGCATTCAACCATCCGGGCAACCATAGGCTTCGACCCGCATTGAAAGCGGGGCCATTCGTTGAAGATAAGAGTATATCGAACCCATATGTCGTCTTGCCATGAGCAGATTGTATCCATTGGGCAAATATAGGTTCGATCAAGATTTGCTTTTCTGGAGTACCAAAAGCAAGCATGACGTCGTTATGAACATAAAGGCCCAAGGTATGGAATCCTAGAAAGAGGCTAGCCCAACTTAAATGAGATATGATAGCTTCTTTATGGTCTAACATTCTTGCCAATACATTATCCTCATTCTGTTCCGGATTGTAATCCCTAATGAAAAAAATAGCTCCATGAGCAAAAGCCCCTGTCATGATGAACCCCGCAATATATTGGTGATGAGTATATAAAGCAGCTTGAGTAGTAAAGTCTTGTGCTATGAATGCATAAGGAGGTAAAGAGTACATATGTTGAGCTACTAAGGAAGTAATAACCCCTAAAGAAGCTAGAGCAAGACCTAACTGAAAATGAATCGAATTGTTGATTGTGTCATAAAGGCCCTTATGCCCACGCCCTAATCGACCCCCCGGAGGAGTATGCGCTTCTAAAAGATCTTTAATACTGTGCCCAATTCCGAAGTTAGTTCGATACATGTGACCGGCAATGAGAAAAATAAATGCAATAGCTAAATGATGGTGAGCCATATCAGTCAGCCACAAACTTTGTGTTTGTGGATGGAATCCCCCAAGAAGAGTTAGAATGGCAGTTCCCGCTCCTTGAGCGGTACCAAATAAATGATTACTCGAATCAGGGTTTTGGGCATAAAGATTCCACTGACCCGTCAAAAGGGGTCCCAACCCCTGGGGATAGGGTAATACATCTAAGAAATTATTCCATCGAACGTACTCCCCCCTGGATGCGGGAATAGCAACATGAACTAAATGTCCTGTCCAAGCCAAAGAACTTACCCCGAAAAGTCCTGACAAATGATGATTGAGACGAGATTCCGCGTTTTTGAACCACGAAAGGCTTGGTTTCCATTTGGGTTGTAGATGTAACCAACTCGCTATTAAGGACAGCGTAGAAAGAAATAATAGAAAAAGAGCTCCAGTATAAAGATCTTCATTGGTGCGTAATCCTATTGTATACCACCACTGATAAACCCCAGAATAAGCAATATTCACTGGACCAGCAGCACCTCCTCGAGTAAAGGCTTCCACAGCGGGTTGACCAAAATGAGGATCCCAAATCGCATGAGCAATAGGTCTTACGTGTAAAGGATCCTGTATCCATGATTCAAAATTTCCTTGCCAAGCTACATGAAACAGATTTCCGGACGTCCATAGAAAGATTATTGCTAATTGCCCAAAGTGAGAAGCAAAAATGTTCTGATAAAGACGTTCTTCAGTAATATCATCATGACTTTCGAAATCATGTGCGGTAGCAATACCAAACCAAATACGACGAGTAGTGGGGTCCTGAGCTAAGCCTTGGCTAAACCTGGGAAATCTTAATTCCATAATGCCTTTCAAATCCTCCTAGCCACTATCCTACTGCAATAATTCTCGCTAAGAAGAATGCCCATGTCGTGGCAATTCCACCCAGAAGGTAATGGGTTACTCCTACAGCACGTCCTTGTATAATGCTCAAGGCTCTAGGCTGAGTAGCAGGAGCAACTTTTAATTTGTTATGAGCCCAAACGATAGATTCAATGAGTTCTTGCCAATAACCACGGCCGCTGAATAAAAACATTAAACTGAAGGCCCAGACAAAATGAGCACCTAAGAAAAAAAGACCATATGCAGATAATGAAGAACCATAAGACTGAATGACTTGCGATGCCTGTGCCCACAAGAAATCTCGAAGCCACCCATTAATCGTAATGGAACTCTGTGCAAAGTTTCCCCCTGTAATATGAGTTACCACCCCTTGATCACTTATGGTACCCCAAACATCCGACTGCATTTTCCAACTGAAATGGAAAATGACTACCGAAATTGCATTGTACATCCAGAATAAACCTAAGAAAACATGATCCCAAGCAGATACTTGACATGTTCCCCCTCGGCCAGGCCCATCGCAAGGAAAGCGAAAACCTAGATTTGCTTTATCGGGTATCAAACGGGAACTCCGAGCAAATAAAACACCTTTCAAAAGTATTAATACAGTCACATGTATGGTAAATGCATGAATGTGATGGACTAAAAAATCTGCGGTTCCTAATGGAATCGGTAACAAAGCCACTTTGCCACCTACTGCTACTAACTCGCCGCCTCCCCACGTTAAGCTAGTACTTGTTGTTGCACCAGGAGCTGTTACGCCAGGCGCAGTAGCATGGATATTTTGTACCCATTGAGCAAAGATAGGTTGTAATTGTATGGCGGTATCCGAAAACATATCTTGTGGACGGCCTAAAGCACTCATGGTATCATTATGAATGTACAAGCCAAAACTGTGAAAACCTAGAAATATACATACCCAGTTAAGGTGGGATATGATTGCATCGCGGTGTCTAAGGACGCGATCTAATAGATCGTTGTATCGAGTAGTTGGATCATAGTCTCTTACCATAAAAATTGCTGCATGTGCAGCAGCACCGACTATTAGAAATCCGCCAATCCACATGTGGTGTGTGAACAAGGAAAGTTGTGTACCATAGTCAGTAGCTAGGTATGGATAGGGAGGCATAGAATACATATGATGAGCTACAACAATGGTTGTAGAGCCTAGCATAGCTAGGTTAAGAGATAATTGAGCATGCCATGACGTTGTTAAGATTTCATAAAGACCCTTATGGCCTTGTCCTGTAAATGGGCCCTTGTGAGCCTCCAAAATATCTTTAAGTCCATGGCCAATACCCCAGTTGGTCCTATACATATGACCTGCGATTAGGAAAAGAATAGCAATAGCTAAATGATGGTGTGCAATATCGGTCAGCCAGAGACCACCGGTTACTGGATCTAGTCCTCCACGAAAAGTCAGAAATTCTGCGTATTTGGACCAATTTAAAGTGAAAAAAGGGGTTGCTCCTTCGGCAAAACTAGGATAAAGTTGAGCCAAAAGGTCCCGATTCAAGATAAATTCATGAGGAAGTGGTATCTCTTTAGGATCCACCCCAGCGTCAAGAAATTGGTTAATTGGTAAAGATACATGAATTTGGTGTCCCGCCCAAGAAAGAGACCCAAGTCCTAATAATCCCGCTAAGTGGTGATTCAACATGGATTCTACATCTTGGAACCAGGCCAATTTGGGAGCGGCTTTGTGATAATGGAACCAACCAGCAAAAAGCATTAACGCTGCAAAAACCAATGCACCAATTGCAGTACAATAGAGTTGTAATTCACTAGTTATTCCAGATGCTCGCCAAAGCTGAAAAAAACCAGAGGTTATTTGGATTCCTCGGAAACCCCCACCTACATCACCATTCAATATTTCTTGCCCTACTATAGGCCAAACTACCTGAGCACTGGGTCCAATGTGAGTAGGATCACTTAGCCATGCTTCATAATTGGAAAAACGGGCACCATGAAAGTACATGCCACTCAACCAAAGAAAGATAATGGAAAGTTGCCCGAAATGAGCACTAAAAACTTTTCTAGAAATCTCCTCCAAATCACCAGTATGACTATCGAAATCGTGAGCATCAGCATGTAGGTTCCAGATCCAAGTGGTAGTATCAGGGCCCTTAGCTAGTGTTCTTGAGAAATGGCCGGGTCTCGCCCATTCCTCAAAAGATGTTTTTACAGGATCCCTATCCACAACAATTTTTACTTCTGGTTCCGGCGAACGAATAATCATTAACTCCTCCTCTTTCCGGACAAGACATACAAAGAGACCCGCCAACTGTCTTTTTTTTTAGTGAATCTTTGAAAGATAGATTTTGAAAGATAGATTTTGAAAGATAGATATTGTGATTAGTTCTTTTCTTTACTATACTACCACCCTTCTTTTTTTTTAGTTATTCACTGGAGCAATTATATATTAAAGTCAATCCGAGGCAAGTGTTCGGATCTATTATGACATAAAGGTTAGGTGCCTAACGGACATTGTTTATCTTGAAAAAACAAATATTTCTCGGCGTAAGAAAAAATCTTTTTTATTTTAAATTTAAGAAACTAGTGTATTTTTTTTTAGGGCATAAGCTCCTATCTATATCTACTTTCCTTGAGCATAATATAGGGTTTTTTATTTTTTATTTGATTCTAAATTCCAAGATAACTCATTAGAATTATTAATAAGATGGTTCTAATATATTAGCAATATTTAGATTGGCCCCCTTTTTTTTATTCACTTTATTACTTCTATTCTAGACCCTATCCCTATGGTTTATTCTTATGAAATATCTTATAAAATAGAAGGTATAAGAAATGGATATAATGAAATTCTTGATTCGATCTTACGACCTAATTTATTTGATTAATGGATCAACAACCAAACCATCCATTTTAGGAAAAAAAAGGAGCATGGTCTTATTCAAATTCAAAGCGCTTCGTAATCTTCAACCAGTTTTGTGCTTCAATATAATTTCCCGGAGTAAGCGCTATAGCTTGTTTCCAATATTCAGCAGCTTGATCAAACCAAGCTTCCGCAATTTCCGAATCACCCTCTAGAATGGCCTGTTCTCCTCGGTCGGAATAGGCAGTTCCTTCCCTTAGAACCGTACTTGAGAGTTTCCTACCTCATACGGCTCAGAAATTGCTATCTTAATTTCCCCTATCTTAACTGAATTCGATTTATCAAAAATCGATCCAATTTGTTCTTGTGTTAAGCAGAAGAAATTAATTACCTAAGTTTCAAACCCTAATTTTTCTCAATAATTAGTTTGATCTTTTTTCCCACCTTCAGAAGAATGAAGCATAGATAGATATAGAGCCTTCGTTCAAATTTTCTGAAAGGTAACTATCCCGGTTTCATATATGAAATCTCTATAGAATCCTTGAAAAAGACTTTTTTCCATAAGAAAGAAAAAAGAACTTACTATCTTTGGGATCTGATACTACACCGCTGCTTAATCCCTTAGTGGATCGGCTCTATTACATAAGCGGATTCCTAAATTTTGCCCCATATCATGGGATAAGTAAGCAGTTTTTTTTAGTTGTATCGACCCAGTCGCTCACTAATTGATCTTTACGGTGCTTTCTCTATCAATTTGAGAAACTTTATCCATAGAGTAGTAGTATAGGCCATACTTTCTTCGTTTTTTGATTCTCGTGAAGTGTCCTTCCTTCCTACAGCTGATAGGGAAAAATCGTTGTTTTTACGATCCCTATGTAGAAAGCCCTTTTTTCCAGTATTTACTAGAAAATTTGATCCTCTCTTTTTTTGTCTTTCTATAGTGGAGATAGTCGCACGTAATGACAGATCACGGCCATATTATTAAAAGCTTGCGGTAAGAAGGGGTTTCGTTCTAGTGCCCGGAAATAATATTCCAAAGCCTTTGTATGCTCTCCATTGCTTGTGTGTATAAGGCCTATGTTATAGAGTATATAACTTCGATCATAGGGATCGATTTCTAGTCGCGTAGCTTCATAATAATTTTGCAAAGCTTCCGCATAATTTCCTTCGGATTGAGCCAACATCCGTTACGGTCGTTCATTCTATTCAAAAAATCTCCGTTCCAAAACCGTACATGAGGTTTTCATCTCATACGGCTCCTCCCTTCTGTACATAATAGTACTAAGCGAAATAATCTTAATCTATAGAATCAAAATAGAATTAGTCCCGTCTCATTATGAACCGAAAGGGGCTGGTATTTTTCCAAGAAATCTCTAGCCAACCTTCCCACAAGAGGTTTTTCTTAACACCAATGAATTCTATTAATGCTAGAGGAAAACGATAGCTCCAATAATTTCTTTGTTCTCAACGCCTCCTATTTAGAGGAATTAGCTACTTCAACGATCTTTGATGGTTATAGGGGTATCCAAAGTACAAACCTGATGGTTGTTTGTTATCCCAACCATTCTTCCCAGCCCTGATACCGATCAGGAAAGGGGTAATTTCTACCAAAGTTTTTCTCTTGTTGATTCCTATTTCTAGGTGTAGTGCTTTTCTCCCCTATGCTGCCTACGGATACTAATAGAGTGGCCTGTAATCCATACCATACCATATCCTGTAGGTGTAACCTTTCGCTCAATACTCAAATCTACAATTGAAGTATCTGAAGCCGCATCAATCGAGGATACACGACGGAAGGAATTGTTAGTTCGCCTCACCTTCCCGAAGCGTGGGTTTGCTTGCTTTACAAATTTGGTTCTCTCTATGCCAACCCCTTTTCTTTTTCCTAAGACTGAGGTATAGGTAGGTCTAAAAAAAAGCAAAAAAAAAAAGAGTCAAATCGCACCATCTCTATAATAAGTAAATGCCTTTTTTTCTCCTGAGGTTGTCGGAATTATTCGCAATAAAATATTGGCTATAATTGAGAAGGTCTTATCAATGAAATTTCCATTTACACGGGATCTAGGCATAATTCCCAAGCCATTCTATATAGAATTGTTTTCATTCCTTCACAAAATAACATAAAAACAAACACATTCGATTCTTATAATTATAAATAGATTGATCCATATGCTCTAAATCCATATGTTTTAAATGGATAAGAGAGATATGGATTTTCCGCTCAGCTCAAATTGTATCCTTTTCCTTCTGCTTGGACACGAAGAGATATGCAATATTTGACTAAGACTGGATTTCATTCCACTTTCCTATTTCTGAACAACAACTTATGTCATCAACTATTTCGTGTTTTCAAAGTTATTAATTGTCTCATACTCTATTTTTGATTTCAATGGTGTAGCGTATCTTATGCAAACGGAATTCTAAGGTTTCTTTATTTTATTATGCAATAAGAAGAATTCTTGCATTCTCTTTTTCTTTAGTTGCGGGAAAACCTAAATTAAAACTTTTATTTTATAGCGAGCGCAATTTCTAGTAAAAAATCCTGTATCCTTCCACCTAGATCAAAAGGAATTTTTCCAATAGAACTAGGGAACCCCCGAGCGGTTGCGGTTGTACCTGTACTGCAGGAATAAGAAAACTCGCTATTCACTCAGTTTATTTTCCATAATAAGTTATGTAGGAAAGATGGCCGAGCGGTTCAAGGCGTAGCATTGGAACTGCTATGTAGACTTTTGTTTACCGAGGGTTCGAATCCCTCTCTTTCCGTTTTTCTTAATTCATCAACGTTAAGGATCACAATGTATCAAATCAAATAGCAATTTATTCCAGTAATAATATCTTATATTATCTTATTTTTATTTAATAGAAATTAAAAATTCTCTATAGCAAATTACTGTGGTATGTAAACATAGAGGAAAAAAGCAAAAAGGATCCTAATCCTAGGGTTAATCAATTTTAGCTAGTTGATGGGAAAATACGAATTAATGGTAATGGTCTTAGGGCTATTTAGTTCGGGGAAAGGGGAAGGGGAAGAAAATTCTATGAACCTTTCCTTTTTTCATTAAGTTCAAGTCTGACGAGAGTAATATTCTACAACTAACAACTCATTTATTTTGAGACCGACCCACTTCCTATCTAGGATTTTATTTACTAGTCCTTTATATTCCAATGTGTCAATCGTCAAATGGCTTGGCAATTTCCCCGGGTCCGATGAAGCAATATAATTTTGAACCAGACCTTTTGATCTTTGGTTATCTTTCGTAGTAATAATATCTCGGGGTTTGCAACGAAAACTTGGTATATTGACTATACGGCCATTAACTAAAATATGTCTATGGTTGACTAATTGGCGGGCCCCAGGAATGGTTGAAGCCATACCCAATCGAAAAAGGATATTATCCAAACGCATTTCAAGTAATTGTAGTAAAACCTGGCCTGTTGACCTTTTTGCTTTTCCAGCGATATGTACATATCTAAGTAATTGTCGTTCTGTCAGACCATAATGAAAACGCAATTTCTGTTTTTCTTGAAGACGAATACGATATTGCTCCTTTTTCCCAGAATTGAATTTTTTTTTAAGATTACTTCCGGATTTAGGTGTTTTTCTAGTGAGTCCTGGTAAAGCTCCCAAACGGCGTATTTTTTTTAAACGAGGTCCTCGATAACGGGACATGAAGACTCCTTTTTTTTATTGAAATTTCATTTTACACAATTAATTTCATTGTATTTACATTACAGAATACATCGAAATTAAAACTGAATTAAACTACAGGATAAACAGAGTAAAATCAACTAAAGTACCACAAAAAATGGAATTTCATCAAAATCTGTATTTTTTGTATTTTTTGTATATATATTATTTATTTTATTGTTTTGTATCTAGCAAAATAGTAAGGTAAAAAACATAAAAGATCCTGGATTCTCCATTTAATTCGGAAAAAAAGAGATTCTTGTTCGTAGAACATCGATAGAGAAAAAAAAAGCCGACTATCGGATTTGAACCGATGACCCTCGCATTACAAATGCGATGCTCTAACCTCTGAGCTAAGTGGGCTTACATAACGGAAATAGTGTAACAAATAGAAATAGGTATAGTATAGGAAATCCGTAAAATCTCAGATATTAGTTATTACTCTTAGCTATTAACTAGTTCTAAATTTGAAGTTCTACTTATAAAAAAATACTAAATAAAAAAATACTAAAACTTCTTAAAGATAAAGTTAGCTTGATATGCTTAACTATAGGATATTTAAAAAGAAAATTATAGACTTTATGGGTATTTTCATTCGATCATTATAGACTTTATTATTTGTTAATAATTTGAGGATTAATATTTCACTAAGGGGAACATAAAGTCAGAGTAAATAAAATTGATAATTCTGATTAGAAAAAAAGAATAAATATCCAGCGTTATAGTATAATTTCGAATACTATAAAAAAGTAAGACGGGAGGTGGGGGAGATAAAAAGTTTTGGATATATTGATTCGGATTGAATTGCAAATACATCAAGGATAGAATCAATGTAATTCAGAATTGCAATAAGCAAGCGGGGTCTCTCAAATAGAGTCGAACTGAACTGCTAGACTACGTTGAGTGATGAACTCAATGATTCAAAAAAAAAACTAAGAGATGGATGAAATTACACAAGGAATCCTGGTCTCAAAGAAGAGGGAAGTGGGGATATGGCGAAATCGGTAGACGCTACGGACTTGATTGTATTGAGCCTTGGTATGGAAACCTGCTAAGTGGTAACTTCCAAATTCAGAGAAACCCTGGAATTAAAAAAGGGCAATCCTGAGCCAAATCCGTGTTTTGAGAAGGGATTCTCGAACTAGAATACAAAGGAAAAGGATAGGTGCAGAGACTCAATGGAAGCTGTTCTAACGAATCGAGTTAATTACGTTGTGTTGTTAGTGGAATTCCTTCTAATTCTAAATTAGAGAAAGAGGGGTTTTATACTTTATACATTTAATAAACACGTATAGATACTGACATAGCAAACGATTAATCACAGAACTCATATTATAATATAGGTTCTTTATCTTTTTTAAAATTTCAAAATAAAATTCGAAATGATTATGAAATAAAAAACTCATATCATAATTTTATTTTGAATTATTGTGAATCCACTCCATTCGAATATTGAATAATCAAATTCTTCAATTCAAATTCAAAGTTTTGAGAACTTTTAAAAAGAAAGTGGATTAATCGGACGAGGACAAAGAGAGAGTCCCATTCTACATGTCAATACTGACAACAATGAAATTTCTAGTAAAAGGAAAATCCGTCGACTTTTTAAGTTGTGAGGGTTCAAGTCCCTCTATCCCCAAATCCTCTTTTTTTTTCTTTTTATCAATGGGTTTAAGATTCATTAGCTTTCTCATTCTACTCTTTCACAAAGGAAAGGAATGCGAAGAGAACTCAATGGATCTTATCCTATTCATTGAATAGATTTCTTTTTTATTAGAGTATCGGCAAGAAATCTTGGTTATTCACTCTATTTTTAAGTATTATTTAAGTAAACCATGCACAATGCATAGGGCTACCCCCCCCCCTTTCAAATTTTGAATTTGAAATACTTTAATTGATTTTTTAGTCCTTTTAATTGACATAGATACAAATACTCTACTAGGATGATGCACAAGAAAAGGTCAGGATAGCTCAGTTGGTAGAGCAGAGGACTGAAAATCCTCGTGTCACCAGTTCAAATCTGGTTCCTGGCAGAGAAAAAAAAAGATCCACCGAATAGGTATTGATCCAAATACCTCGAGATGGATTGTGATACATATTTATTAATAATATATAATATAGATAGAGTATGATTTATTCATCTAAGTGGATAAATCTATAATATAAATATAGAGGCACTTCTTTTTAGAGAAGTTTTAAAATATACCCTTTCTTTATGATAAGGAAGGGGGTGAGATTAGGTTCCCCTTTATTTTTTTGCGTTTCTTTATTTTGTATTCCACTATTCCGACGAATATTTTTTTAGTCTTGCTTATCTTTATCTTATCTTATTTTCCTAGTTGTGCTAAGTCATGTGCGCGATACAAAGTTCCTGGTAGAGAACTTCTTTGAGTCATCCTATTTTTCTGTTCATATGAAGGAAATTAATATGTGATTTTCAAAATAGGGGAATCCAAATGAAACCCTTTTTTGGCTCAGTCTATCTGGAATGCTTTTGTATAATAGGAATTAATTATAAATAGGTATTCCGTTTCATCTAGGAAAAGAACCTAAAAATATTCCTTGACTTGAATAAAATCTGGAGTTGTGTTGTATAAGTGAGCACGAATTTCTTATCATTCAATGAGCATCTTGTATTTCATAAAAATTGGGGGTTATATAGTCCTTACGTAAGGGCCAGCCTATCCAACTTTCAGGCATTAGGATACGTTTAAGGCGCGGATGATTATCATAAGAGATTCCCACCATATCATAAGATTCGCGTTCTTGAAAATCGGCACTTCTCCAAATCCAGAAGACAGACGGAATTCTAGGATTATCCTTTTGGGCAAAGACTTTTATGCAGACTTCTTCTGGATTATCTATACCGTATTGTATTCTTGTAAGATGATACACGCTAGCTAAAGATCCACCGGGTGCTACATCATAAGCACATTGGGAGCGTAAATAATTATAACCATATACATATAAAATGACAGCAATGGAATCCCAATCCCCTGCTTTTATTTGTAAAGTCTCTATTCCTCGGTGATCAAAGCCCAAAGATCTATGAACCACCTCATGTTTGACTAGCCAATTAGATAACCAACCCTGCTGCATTGTCTTCATCTCTCCCTCTTTGTATAAATATTTCCCATTTCGGATGCAAGTTTGAAAGATTGCTCTGCTTTTTCTTTTTCTACACAAAAGAGCCCCCCCCTCCTAATTCACTAATTTGTAGGAAGGTACTGGACTTTTGGATTTTAAAAAAGTTTCAGAAGATATATCTAATGTCGATGGTGATTGATAGAGCAATTCTTGCTCATAAGTTCCTGTATGAGTACTGCGCCTAACATAAAGCTTGTGACTGGTAGTAAAACATCTTTTTTTATTTTGAGATAGAGTTCGATCCTCAACTATTTCTCGCGATATCTTCTTACGAAGTTTTGTTAGGGCATCTATAACTGCCTCCGGTTTAGGAGGGCAGCCCGGCAAGTAGACATCCACAGGAATTAACTTATCAACTCCCCGAACAGTACTATAGGAATCCGTACTGAACATTCCCCCTGTAATAGTACAGGCTCCCATAGCAATGACGTATTTTGGTTCAGGCATTTGCTCGTATAATCTCACTAAAGACGGAGCCATTTTCATTGTTACCGTACCGGCTGTTAAAATTAGGTCTGCTTGCCTAGGACTTGATCTTGGTACCAATCCATAACGATCAAAATCGAATCGTGAACCTATTAATGAAGCAAATTCAATGAAACAACAACTGGTACCGTATAGAAGGGGCCATAAACTGGAGAGTCTTGACCAATTCGAAAGATCATTTAGTGTAGTTGAAATAACAGAATTGGAACTTGTTTGGTCAAGTAAGGGAAACTCAATCAAATTCATAACTGTCTCAATAGAATCTTTTCCTTCTTTTTTTTTGTCTAAATATTCAGTTAAGACCATTCCAAGGCTCCTTTTCGCCATGCATAAACTAAACCGACAACTAAGATAAGCACGAAAATCAAAGCTTCGATAAAAACGGATACACCCAATACGTCGAAACTCATTGCCCAAGGGTATAGAAAGACGGTTTCCACATCAAAAACAACAAAAACGAGCGCAAACATATAATAGCGTATTCGGAATTGTACCCAAGCCCCTCCCATGGGTTCTATACCCGATTCATAACTAGAAAGCTTCTCTGGTCCTTCACTAACCGGGGCTAAAAGCCCTGAAATCGAAAATGCCAAAATAGGAATAAGGCTTGCTATTATTAGAAATGTCCAAAAAATATCATATTCGTGAAGCAGAAACATAATGTACTCCCATTAATGTGGAATAGGCGGAACTTAAATTAGTCAATTCAATTCAGCATTGTCAATTTATCCAGAACTTCTCTCTTTTCCTCGGTGAAACAAGAATCTTTTTTGTTCAAACAAAAGCGCTTAGTTTAGCCTTTGTTTCCTCTGTGCTGCATCTTCTTTAAAGATTCATCCAATGGAATCCCAACTCCCTTTCTTTTGGATTTCCATTCTATTTAGATATGGTGTATGTAGATCTAATTCTTATATAAAGAAAACTTTATCGTTTCACTTTGTCTCGCTTTCTCTAGAATCTCTATAAAAAAAGAATAGCTCTATCCTTTATTTACTATTTAATAATAATAAGAGACTATTAAATAAAAATGAGAATACTACTAATTAGAATAATTAGAACCTAATTAAGATAGTAGGACTAATCTATGCAGTATAATGAGAAGTAATACTATAAAAATAAAAATAAAGAACTCTATTTCAGAACTATGAGACAGAATATTCTGTTTTCTTATTTACTCTTTACTTTATTTTTTCTATTTTTCGTTTTTCTTTTCCTGTCTGTATGATTTTGATTTTCGATGAATGAGCCTTTGGTAATGCTTTTATCTCTATTCTATGTCGCAGGCGCCTATCCAGTCTATAAACAAATACTAATGCGAAAATGAAAACTATACTAAACTAAAGAAAACATAGGATAGAGATCCTAAAATAGAAAAAAGGGCATATTAGGGCTATACGGATTCGAACCGTAGACCTTCTCGGTAAAACAGATCAAACGGATTATTATCGAAATGATTTGAACTGTTTCAAAGACCCAACATGCATTTTTTTGCATTGGGCTCTTTCATAAACTGATTTAAAGATCAGTTAGTCCACCATAGTTTTTCTTTACGGAAAGATAATGAGATGGCTCCCTGTGCTCTGATTGATTTTTTGTATTATGATCTATCTAGGAGCAATACCAAAGTGTTTCAAAGGAGGATTACCTTGACTTAGGTCTGCCTCTGGTCTAAATTAAATCAACCTAAGTGAAATGGAGTCTCTATCGTTCCACTGCAAGAGTTAACTATGAGACTTCATACACCTTAAAGTTCATAGAACGAAAAGAAGTTTTTTGGAGGCCCTTATCCTCATTACGCCTAGCATTTAGTGGGCTGGATATTTACCTTATCAACTAGCAAATCCATAAGGGTTCTATTTGATTAGGCACCTGAATTGGCACCTGAATCGGACTGAACCGACTGTTTGTCAGGCTACTGTTCTCCTATTCTCTCGAATCTATGAAGTAAGACATTGATTTTGCAATAAGATCGATTATGTTCATTGCATAATAAGCTCCTTTGAAAAGCATTGGCGCACGTGTAAACGAGTTGCTCTACCGAACTGAGCTATAGCCCTTATCAGAGATATCTTAACATATAGAGAATTTCTTGTCAAGATGAATATTTTCTAATGCCAGAGGATATCCCTTTGATCTGTATCTGTTTAGTATTTAGTTTAGTATTTAGTATATAACAGACCAATAACAGAGCGGTATTGCTTAGAAAAGGGATTCAATATATAATCGATCGAAGTAATGGGTCTTCCTTTGTGGTGATAAATTGCCTACTTAACTCAGTGGTTAGAGTATTGCTTTCATACGGCGGGAGTCATTGGTTCAAATCCAATAGTAGGTAAGTAGGTAGAAAAATTACTAGATAGCATTGGACTTACTTCGCTTCGCTATCTAATAACTTTTTCTACCCCTCTTCCCTTTTTCTTTGTATCAACTATAAACCACTGGATTGTCTTCAATTGGATGGGGGAATCCAATTGACAGCCTCGATTCGTATCCTAGCTCGTCTGAGAGCGAGCTTCGCTTCAACCAAATCTTTCGTACCCTCAGCTTTACTCAAGTTAGCTTCGGCTATTTCAAGTGCCTTTTGAGCTTCTTCCGGATCAATATCACTACCCAGTTCCGCATCATTTCCTAAAATGATGATCTCATTATTAACTATTCTCGCAAAACCGCTCCACAGAACCGCCGTTAACCATTGGTCGTTGAGGAGGCGTATTCTCAAAGGACCCATATCTACTGCTGTGTTAATAGGGGCGTGGTTTGGTAATACGCCAATTTGGCCACTATTCGTGGATAAAATGATTTCTTTCACTTCACAATCCCAAATAATTCGCTTAGGAGTCAGTACATAAAGATTTAATTTCATTTCTGCGATTTGTTCTCCTCTTCTAAGGTTATAGCTTTCGTGCTAGCTTCATCGATGTTACCCACCAAATAAAAAGCCTGTTCAGGTAGGCCGTCTAATTCTCCGGAAAGGATTAGTTGAAATCCCCTAATAGTTTCCGCAAGAGCAACATACTTTCCTGGAGAACCAGTAAAAACTTCTGCCACAAAGAACGGTTGTGATAAGAAACGCTCAATTTTTCTTGCTCTTGCTACAGTTAAACGATCCTCTTCCGATAATTCATCCAAGCCAAGAATTGCGATAATGTCCTGAAGTTCTTTGTAACGTTGTAAAGTTTCCTTAACTCTTTGCGCAGTTTCATAATGTTCGTTGCCAACGATCCGAGGCTGTAACATAGTTGATGTTGAATCTAAAGGATCTACTGCTGGATAAATACCCTTGGAAGCTAATCCTCTGGAAAGTACGGTAGTAGCATCCAAATGTGCAAATGTTGTGGCAGGGGCAGGGTCGGTCAAATCGTCCGCAGGTACATAAACTGCTTGAATCGAAGTTATAGATCCCTTTTTAGTAGAAGCAATTCTTTCTTGCAAAGAACCCATTTCTGTACTAAGAGTAGGTTGATAACCCACTGCGGAGGGCATTCTCCCTAATAAAGCGGATACCTCTGATCCTGCTTGAACAAAACGAAAGATATTATCGATAAATAAAAGCACGTCTTGCTTATTAACATCTCGGAAATATTCTGCCATAGTTAGGGCAGTTAAACCAACTCTCATACGAGCTCCCGGTGGTTCATTCATTTGGCCATAGACTAGAGCTACCTTTGATTCTTCAATATTTTTTTCATTAATTACTCCGGATTCCTTCATTTCCATATAAAGATCATTTCCTTCACGAGTCCGTTCCCCTACTCCACCGAATACGGATACGCCCCCATGAGCTTTAGCAATGTTATTGATTAATTCCATGATCAGTACTGTTTTACCTACTCCAGCCCCCCCAAATAGTCCTATTTTTCCTCCACGTCGATAAGGAGCTAAAAGATCGACGACCTTAATACCTGTTTCAAAGATGGATAATTTCGTATCTAACTCGATAAAGGCAGGCGCAGATCTATGAATAGGGAACGTTGCACTACTATCTACAGGACCCAAATTGTCAACAGGCTCCCCAAGAACGTTGAAAATTCGTCCGAGAGTAGCTCCACCGACCGGAACACTGAGAGGAGCTCCCGTGTCAATCACTTCCATTCCTCTCATCAACCCGTCCGTAGCACTCATAGCTACAGCTCTAACTCGATTATTTCCTAATAATTGTTGTACCTCACAAGTCACATTAATTTGCTTATCGGCAGTGTCTCTACTCTGGACTACTAAAGCGTTATAAATATAAGGTAACTTGCCCGGGGGAAAAGTGACATCCAGCACGGGTCCAATAATTTGATCGATACGACCTGTACTTTTTTCTTCACTTGTGGAAACCCCGGGACGAGAAGTAGTAGGATTGGTTCTCATAATTATCACATAATTAAAAAAAAGGAATTTGTCGAAATTTTTCTTTTTTTATTGTTGAATAATGCCAAATCAAATCAAAAAAAATCCAAAAGTAAAAAGGAAATGAATTAGTTAATTCAATAAGAGAGAAAAGGGGACCAGGACTTGATTTCGTTGCCCAAGCGAATCCCATTCAATCGTTTACTCATGGAATGAGTCCGTTGGAAAGTTCAATCAATCTTTTTTTCATATACATTTTGCCTTTTGTGGAGGATCTGTGCCTACTCTACTTTCCTATCTAGGACTTCGATATACAAAATATATACTACTGTGAAGCATAGATTGCTGTCAACAAAGAATTTTATTAGTATTTAGTTAGGTATTTGCATTCCAAATAAGAAAAGAGACCTATTAAGAACTTGTAAAATAAGGATTAGGGATTAATTTGGGTTGCGCTATACCTATCAAAGAGTATACAATAATGATGGATTTGGTAAATCAAATCCATGGTTTAATAACGAACCGTGTTAACTTACCATAACAACAACTCAATTCCTATCGAATTCCTATAGTGGAATTCCTATAGGATAGAACATACACAGGGTGTACGCATTATATATGAATGAAACATATTCATTAACCTAAGCATGCCCTCAATTTTCTTTAATGAGTTGATATTATATTAATTGAATATCCTTTTTGTTTTACGAGATTTTTGCTAAAGTTTCATTTACGCCTAATTAACATCGAGTAGACCCTGTTATTGTGAGAATTCTTAATTCAAGAGTTGTAGGGAGGGACTTATGTCACCACAAACAGAAACTAAAGCAGGTGTTGGATTTCAAGCTGGTGTTAAAGATTATAAATTGACTTACTACACCCCAGAGTATGAAACTAAGGATACTGATATCTTGGCAGCATTCCGAGTAAGTCCTCAGCCTGGGGTTCCGCCCGAAGAAGCAGGGGCTGCAGTAGCTGCCGAATCTTCTACTGGTACATGGACAACTGTTTGGACTGATGGACTTACCAGTCTTGATCGTTACAAAGGACGATGCTATCACATCGAGCCTGTTGCTGGGGAAGACAGCCAATGGATCTGTTATGTAGCTTATCCATTAGACCTATTTGAGGAGGGTTCCGTTACTAACATGTTTACTTCCATTGTGGGTAACGTATTTGGGTTCAAAGCCCTACGTGCTCTACGTTTGGAGGATCTACGAATTCCCCCTACTTATTCAAAAACTTTCCAAGGCCCGCCTCATGGTATCCAAGTTGAAAGAGATAAGTTGAACAAGTATGGCCGTCCTTTATTGGGATGTACTATTAAACCAAAATTGGGATTATCCGCAAAAAATTATGGTAGAGCGTGTTATGAGTGTCTACGTGGTGGACTTGATTTTACCAAAGATGATGAAAACGTAAACTCACAACCATTTATGCGCTGGAGAGACCGTTTTGTCTTTTGTGCCGAAGCTATTTATAAATCACAGGCCGAAACCGGTGAAATCAAGGGGCATTACTTGAATGCGACTGCGGGTACATGTGAAGAAATGATTAAGAGAGCTGTATTTGCGAGAGAATTAGGGGTTCCTATTGTAATGCATGACTACTTAACCGGGGGATTCACCGCAAATACTACTTTGGCTCACTATTGCCGCGACAATGGCTTACTTCTTCACATTCACCGTGCAATGCATGCAGTTATTGATAGACAGAAAAATCATGGTATGCATTTCCGTGTATTAGCTAAAGCATTGCGTATGTCTGGGGGAGATCATATCCACTCCGGTACAGTAGTAGGTAAGTTAGAAGGGGAACGCGAAATGACTTTAGGTTTTGTTGATTTATTGCGCGATGATTTTATTGAAAAAGATCGTGCTCGCGGTATCTTTTTCACTCAGGACTGGGTATCCATGCCAGGTGTTATACCGGTAGCTTCAGGTGGTATTCATGTTTGGCATATGCCAGCTCTGACCGAAATCTTTGGGGACGATTCTGTATTACAATTTGGTGGAGGAACTTTAGGACATCCTTGGGGGAATGCACCTGGTGCAGCAGCTAATCGAGTGGCTTTAGAAGCTTGTGTACAAGCTCGTAACGAAGGGCGTGATCTTGCTCGCGAAGGTAATGAAATTATCCGAGCAGCTTGCAAATGGAGTCCTGAACTAGCCGCAGCTTGTGAAGTATGGAAGGCGATCAAATTCGAGTTCGAGCCGGTAGATACTATCGATAAGAAGGTCTAAAAAAAAATAAACGAAATAAAAAGAGAAAAAAATAAGTTATGAAATGCAGTAATTCTTCTTTATTCTTCTAATTGATTGCAATTAAACTCGGCTCAATCTTTTTTTTTATAAAAAAGATTGAGCCGAATAAAAATAGATCATGATATGATCATGAGACTTGACAAATCGAGATTCGTCTATTCTATATATCTAGAATATATATATATATTAAGGTATAATACAATAAAGAAATAAAAAGAAAATAATAAAATATAGTAGTATCATATGATAATGGAATCAAATACGCAGTATTTACAGAAAAAAGTCTTCGTTTATTGGGAAAGAATCAATATACTTTTAATGTCGAATCGGGATTCACTAAGACAGAAATAAAGCATTGGTTCAAACTCTTCTTTGGATTAAGGTGGTAGCTGTGAATAGCCATCGACTACCTGGAAAAGGTAGAAGAATAGGACCTATTCTGGGCCGTACAATGCATTACAGACGTATGATCATTACCCTTCAACCGGGTTATTCTATTCCACTTCTAGATAGAGAAAAAAACTAAAGGAGAATGAATGAAAAAAGACATAGTTTGGAAGTTAGACCTTTTTATAAGACTCTCTTTCAATTTCAAAAAAGAGGACGTTTGAAACTTTTAACAGGCGTAATCGTGAGTCAACATGCTAGAACTAGATAAGGAAGTTTTCTATAACCTTAATAAAAAGGATAAAAAGGTAGTTTTAGTTTATGACTCCGATCAAGAGCGAGAAATCCTTGATTTGGGATTGGACATAGAACCTGGACCCATCGGAGAGACGTTGAAAGGAGCGTATCCTGATGGTAAGAATTATACTTTCGTGGAAATACAGCGCTATAGACTTCAGTGTGGTAGAGTAGACGTTTTGTTCCTAATTTTTCTGGACCAAACCTCCGCTCCGACCCAACGATACAATGAATTTTTTCTGTTCATATTCATAAATAAAAAAGATTAGGAATCGCAATGCTACTATATGCGTCCAGAGCAGTATTTTGAATACTATTCTTCTATAATCCATTATTGCGCGGGGTCTTACTAACAGGACTTCGCGGCACAGGACGGGTCTTCGTCGAAAAGCTAACACCACCCGGCATTTTCATACCCTTTCTTTGGGTGGTATATCGCCTTTAAAAGTCTAAGAGGGTAGTAGGGGGGATCTTAAGAGGGTAGTAGGGGATCTTAAGAGGGTAGTAGGGGATCTATAGTAGGTAAGATAATTTGCCCTTTGATTTTGATTGAATATACTATTTTTCTGCCTTTACCACGCATTATTGTATGCGCTTCTAGAGAAGTATGTATGCAGGAAGTAAATTCTAGTCGCTTTCTTTTGAATCCAATTTCAAATTAGATTAGAAAGATAGAAAGGCCATGAGGATGGGAAAATAAAAAAAATCTTTTTAATTAGTTCTCCTTTTTTGGAATTTTCTTATTATCCTTATCATTTTTTTTACAGAATATTTTGCAAACTAAAAAAATACAATAGTCAATATTCCTTATAATAGATATACTTAATTATATCATAAGAATCTTAAGATATTTTTCGACTAGATAGAAATAGTAAATTTGAATTGAGACACCTATTCCATGACGGATTTAAACTTACCTTCTATTTTCGTGCCTTTAGTAGGCTTAGTATTTCCGGCAATTGCAATGACTTCTTTATTTCTTTATGTGCAAAAAAAAAAGATTGTCTAGTATTTTTTAGTGTAAGTAATATAATATGGTAGGGTATGTGACTTTTTCTACACACACTTTCTACACACAAATGAAAAACGGCTATGGATGCAGATATAGGCTACGAGCATAAATGCATGAATATGCAGAGCTTGGTATAGCGAGTTTTTTTTTATTTATTTTAATTGAATCAACGAATATTTTTTGAATAGAAAGTCAATGTATCTAACCTATTATTTCACAGGAGTACTAGTTGCTGAAGGCGATTTCAGAATCAAAAAAAGTAAAGGCAAAATTATTTAGCTTATTCTCTCAATTTCAATCGACCGCTGCTGGATTTAGTATATCTAATATGAATTGGCGATCAGAACACATATGGGTAGAACTTCTAAAAGGTTCTCGAAAAAGGAGTAATTTTTTCTGGGCCTGTATTCTTTTTCTAGGTTCACTAGGATTCTTATTGGTTGGGACTTCCAGTTATCTTGGTAAGAATATTATATCTATACTTCCATCTCAAGAAATTCTTTTTTTTCCGCAGGGGGTCGTGATGTCTTTCTACGGAATCGCAGGCCTATTCATTAGCTCCTACCTGTGGTGTACTATTTTGTGGAATGTAGGTAGTGGTTATGACCGATTCGATAGAAAAGAGGGAATAGTTTGCATTTTTCGTTGGGGATTCCCTGGAATAAAACGTCGCGTCTTCCTTCGATTCCTTATGCGGGATATCCAATCAATTAGAATTCAGGTTAAAGAGGGTCTTTATCCTCGTCGTATTCTTTATATGGAAATCCGGGGCCAGGGGATCATTCCCTTGACTCGTACTGATGATAAGTTTTTTACTCCACGAGAAATTGAACAAAAAGCTGCCGAATTGGCCTATTTCTTGCGCGTACCAATTGAAGTATTTTGAGGTATCTTTTTTGAACTGAATTGAATGAAGAAAAGATAAATTGGAAGAAGAAAAGTTTTCTCAACATGGGGAGGAAGTCCCTTCGAAATTGGATTTGTTATTGTAAGGGGATTTTTAAGTATTTATCTAAAGGAAGGAACAAACGAGGATAAGATAAAATTATTTTAAATTTTTTTTGTCGAAGTTAGATATATTGCATACTATTCTTCTCTTCCATTTTCACCCGAAAGGGCTTTTTTTATTCTATTTCACTATTTCATTCCATCTAGATCTAAGAAAGAACCCAATGCACTGAAATTCCACTAATATACAAAAAAGAAGAATAGATACAGGGTATCAAACCTATAGAGTTTTTGCTTCAAAGAAATAGAAATATCATGAAATAGAAATATCATCATATAGAGTCAGGGAATGGAATAGAGTCAGCGAATGAAGCATATTCATTAACAACTCCATTTACAGATCAAAAATGAAAAAAAAGAAAGCATTGCCTTCTTTACTATATCTTGTATTTATCGTACTTTTGCCTTGGGGGGTCTCTTCCTCATTTAACAAATGTCTGGAACTTTGGATTAAGAATTGGTGGAATACCAGGCAATCCGAAACTCTCTTAACTGATATTCAAGAGAAAAGGATTCTAGAAAGATTCATAGAATTAGAAGAACTTTCTCTCTTGGACGAGATGATAAAAGGGAAACTAAAGACACATGTACAAAAACCTCCTACAGGAATACACAAGGAAATAATACAATGGGTCAAAATAAATAATGAGGATCATCTCCATATCATTTTGCATTTCTCGACAAATATAATCTGTTTGGCTATTCTAAGTGGTTCTTTTTTTCTGGGTAAAGAGGAACTTGTCATTTTGAATTCTTGGGTTCAGGAATTCTTCTATAATTTAAATGACTCAATAAAAGCTTTTTTTATTCTTTTAGTTACTGATTTTTTTGTTGGATTTCACTCCACCCGTGGTTGGGAACTAGTAATTCGTTGGGTCTATAACGATTTTGGATGGGCTCCTAATGAGCTTATTTTCACTATTTTTGTTTGTAGTTTTCCAGTAATTCTAGATACATGTTTGAAATTTTGGGTCTTTTTTTGTTTAAACCGTCTATCTCCTTCGCTTGTAGTCATTTATCATTCAATTAGTGAAGCATAAATTCATTTGATCTCCCGATATTAATATTAATCAAATTAGCATCTTTCTTTAGAAAGAAAGCCCTTTTCCATTTTACCAAAATTCTTTCTATTTATACCTGCTTTAAGGTATTCATCATTGCAGTACAACTGTTGCAGTAGAATGCCAACAAATTCGTGTATAGGGAACTAGATTAGCTTAGCTACCTATCTAATTTATTGTAGAAATTCTGGGATCTGTGATTGGACATGGAAAATAGAAATACTTTTTCTTGGGTAAAGGAACAGATAACTCGATCGATTTCTGTATCGATCATGATATACGTAATAACTCGGACATCTATTTCAAATGCATATCCCATTTTTGCGCAGCAGGGTTATGAAAACCCACGAGAAGCAACTGGGCGAATTGTATGTGCCAATTGCCATTTAGCTAGCAAGCCCGTCGATATTGAAGTTCCCCAAGCTGTGCTTCCCGATACTGTATTTGAAGCAGTTCTTCGAATTCCTTATGATATGCAATTGAAACAAGTTCTTGCTAATGGAAAAAAGGGAGGGTTGAATGTAGGTGCTGTTCTTATTTTGCCCGAGGGATTTGAATTAGCGCCGCCCGACCGTATTTCCCCTGAGTTAAAAGAAAAGATAGGAAATCTTGCTTTTCAGAGTTATCGTCCCGATAAAAAAAATATTCTTGTGATAGGCCCTGTTCCCGGTAAGAAATATAGTGAAATTGTCTTTCCCATTCTTTCCCCTGATCCTGCTACGAAGAAAGATGCTCATTTCTTAAAATATCCTATATATGTAGGGGGAAACCGAGGAAGAGGACAGATCTATCCTGATGGTAGCAAGAGTAACAATACAGTCTATAATGCTACGTCAACAGGTATAGTAAGAAAAATACTACGTAAAGAAAAAGGGGGGTATGAAATATCCATAGTTGATGCATCAGATGGACGCCAAGTGATTGATATTATACCTCCCGGACCAGAACTTCTTGTTTCAGAGGGGGAATCCATCAAGATTGATCAACCATTAACAAGCAATCCTAATGTGGGAGGTTTTGGTCAGGGGGACGCAGAAATCGTGCTTCAGGATCCATTACGTGTCCAAGGCCTTTTGTTCTTCTTCGCATCCGTTATTTTGGCACAAGTTTTTTTGGTTCTCAAAAAGAAACAGTTTGAAAAGGTTCAATTGTACGAAATGAATTTCTAGGTCCCGGAATTTCTTACCATCAAGTTGGTAAAAAGCCTCGATTTATTGGCAATTGCTAGAATTATCTATGATCTTTTTTGGAAATCCTTTTTTTGTTTAGACTTTTTTTTGTTTACGAGATGTCTGGAATTCCTTATTTATATCTCATGCAAAAGAAGAGAATCCAAGGCAAAGGCGAGAACAATAAAATTTAAATTTCTTTCGAGGGATTGCAGGTCTTCTTAATCGTCTATTCGGCACAAGAAAAAGGCTTTTTCTTGTGCCGATTCTTCTTGTATCAAAATAAGAATCCTTTTTCTTCCTAATTCGTCAAAGATTACTTTACTATTTCTTCTTTATTCGGGTCTGTCTCTTGGGCCTCTTTTTCTTTTGCTTAGGTTTAGCCGAGGTAGTGGACAAACAGAGGGGAAGAAAATATGGCGGGGGACAAATTTCTTGTGATTGTAAGCAAATAGAATTGCTTGGCTTGTTTAATTAAGTTTAACTTCAAACTTACAGAAATTTTGCAAAAAAAAGTAAACTCTTCCATTGAAGGTTTTTTTTTTATTTTTAGGCTAGTTGAATAGTTTTGATTAAGGTTTTATTAGTTTATTACTCGAAACTAAATCAAGGATTTTCAGGATACTTCCTTTGTGGAATAAGATATTGGATCCTCGAGTGATCTCTTTTTCTTGTTGCTTCATAAGAGTGAATCGAATAGATTCAATTCGCGTTATAAGAGTAAAAATTCCGCGGGTCCTTTCCGCTCTAATCAGATAAAGGGGGTAAGGACCCGCTAAGCTCCTACTTTTTCATGTTTACAATCTGGTCCCTCCGATTACTATAGAGATGAACCCAATCCAGAATATGAACCATAAAAGAAAACACCTACTAAACCAATCACAGGAATACCAGCTACAGTACCTATCAGCCAAAGAGGAATTCTTCCAGTAGTATCGGCCATTTCCCCTACTTTCCTCCACATTTTATCAATTGGTCATGCTAGAGACAAAAACAGTCATGGGTAGTTATAAGGATGGTATCTTTCCAAATGGGATAAGAGAATTCTTATTAGTCTCTTTCTTTCTCTCAATTGAAGAAGTAATTGGAAAATAAAACAGCAAGTACAAAAATGAGTAATAAACCCCAGTATAGACTGGTACGATTCAATTCAACATTTTGTTCATTCGGGTTTGATTGTGTCATAGTTCTATAGTTGGAATTTGGTTTATCGTTGGATGAACTGCATTGCTGATATTGATCCCAAGAAAAAAACAGTAGGTACAGCTAGTCCGTGAATAGCCAGCCATCGCACTGTAAAAATAGGATAGGTTCGATCTATGGTCATTGAGGGCCTCCTAAAAGGATCTACTAAATTCATCGAGTTGTTCTAAAGAATCAAAACGGTCGGTTATTAACGGAATTCCTTGTCGGCTTTCCGTGAAATATTCGTTTGGCCTAGGACTTCCAAACACGTCATAAGCTAAACCCGTACTGACAAATAACCAACCCGCAATGAATAGGGAAGGTATAGTAATGCTATGAATAACCCAGTATCGAATACTGGTAATAATATCAGCAAAAGAACGTTCTCCCGTGCTTCCAGACATGCTGAACTCCCAAAATTTTTGTACATTCAAAAAAGGAATTGATTCCGTAAAAGATGGGATCAACCAGTAAATAGAAAATTACTGATATTTCATCCTTGTGAGATTGTCAATTTTGTACCAAAGGTGTATTTTGAGTATACCGAATTAGTATAGCTATCCTTCCTATGGCACAGCAATCTGGTTTTGCCTGGTTCCGAAACATAATTACTTTTTTTTGTCTATAGGTAAGCTATATGTTATTCAAGGCGTCAATAGAAAACCCCTTTTTTGTAGGTTCTATTTATTTTCCTTGGCTTCGGAATAATAGAGTAATTCGGAATAGCAGCCAAAATCTTGGGAAAATCTAAGTTAATGATCAATAGGTTTGGATAAATAATTTAGGAAGGATATTCTCATACTGACACAATACAAGGACAAGTATATATATGTGAAATTTATCCTTTCATAATTCGTAATTAATCCTTGTCTTGTTTGTTGGATTAGGTCTAACTTTCTTGACCAAACTGCGAGCGTGGAACTTTACGAGATGAAATAGGGAAAGACAGAAGATAGAATAGAACTTAAAAGGATAATTGAAGTGACTCGTCTTCGAATCTACTTTGGTTGGAGTTCGAAAAAGGAATAAAAATAAAGTAAATTCAAGGAAGAGCTTTCTTTTTTTTTTAACAGACCCTCGGGAGGTCGTGGAATGCTTTTCTTCTCCTCTTATTCCATATAGAATACAATCAGTTAAAATTAAAATAAGAAGGAATAGGGGAATATTCGATCGTTCAGTCCAAAAAGAGGGTCCTATTGAAAAAGAAATTATCCAAAATAGAAAGAAGTTTTTTTTTCAAATTCAATTGTTTATTTATCTCTTATTCCGAAATTTCCCTGAAAATCCAATTTCATTTTTTCATTCAATGGGGTTATATGATCTAGTTCTTAATATTATTACTTTACTCAATTGAAAAATTCCATAACAAATCTCTTGATTCGAAATTAGGGACTCATGTATCATCTGATGAATCCACTTTCTTTTACACTTCTGTATCTCACTCTATCTTGTTTTTTAGTATTATCTAAAATAACTGATGAATTATGAATTTTCCATAACTTAGGTAAATGCTTTACCAACATATGTAGTGTAGTAAAAAAAAATAAATGGAATTTAACTCTTTCATGCTTACTTTAACTAGTTATTTCGGTTTTCTACTGGCTGCTTTAACTATAACCCCAGCTCTATTTATTGGCTTGAACAAGATACGTCTTATTTGAATTGACTGAATAATAATAATTCAGAAAAGCAAAATCTTTCTTTGGGATTCCTGATATTCTACGACTCTTTTCCAGACTAATTAGGAATTCTTTTCTTGGTCATTGAGATTCGTGGATAATTTAGAGTACTATTTAGGGATAGATCGTACCTCTTTTTTTATCCCCCCGAACAAATCGAAATGATTGAAGTTTTTCTATTTGGAATCGTCTTAGGCCTAATTCCTATTACTTTAGCGGGATTATTCGTGACTGCGTATTTGCAATACAGGCGTGGGGATCAGTTGGATCTTTGATTGAGTCATTTTTTTTTTTTTATTGACCTCCTCTCTGGTCTGGAGGAGGTCAAATTGGAGTTACAATTCAATTTTGTTAAATTATTTTACTCTGCTTCGACATAAGATAGATGGAATCACGCTCTGTAGGATTTGAACCTACGACATCGGGTTTTGGAGACCCGCGTTCTACCGAACTGAACTAAGAGCGCTTTCATTCATTCAAAAAGAAAATCTTTTTCTATTCCTAATGTATCTCACGTACGTATAGTCTCCACAAATTCCAGTTATACCCACTTTACTTTAATTGATCTCGTTGCTACTGCCTATAAAGAAGAAAGAAGTAATAGGTAGGGATGACAGGATTTGAACCTGTGACATTTTGTACCCAAAACAAACGCGCTACCAAGCTGCGCTACATCCCTTTTCCAAATTAAATTGTTGTGCAATGCCATTGTACACAATTCCTGTCTTCTTTTCCACATCATAATTTTCTTATTCTTTCTCTATCTATATATAGAACCCTCGTGTCATTTCTTCTTTTTGGTCTCATATAATTAAGGAATTATATACAGCTAAAATCCAATAGAATTTCGCCTATAAAAGAAAGATTACTTTTCCTTGATAATATATAGGAAGAAGGGGTCATCTTTTTATTTTTTAGGGATAGGACAATTTCGGAAAATTTCGTCGATTATGGTTCAGTTTATATATAGCATAAGTTTATGATCATATATGTATTCCAACAAGGAAGGAGGATTTTCAATGCGGGATATAAAAACATATCTCTCTGTAGCACCCGTGCTAAGTACTCTATGGTTTGGTGCTTTAGCAGGTTTATTGATAGAAATTAATCGTTTATTCCCGGATGCTTTGTCATTCCCTTTTTTTTAATTCTAGTTATTGCTATGGGAGGGATAGATTTCTTCGTGATATGACAAAATTTTATCTTATCCTTTTCAATCTTTTTTTAGTATCGGAAGGAAAAAGAA
Organism: Hordeum vulgare subsp. vulgare; assembly: GCF_904849725.1. Classification (NCBI taxonomy): domain Eukaryota; kingdom Viridiplantae; phylum Streptophyta; class Magnoliopsida; order Poales; family Poaceae; genus Hordeum; species Hordeum vulgare. The sequence goes on along the minus strand of NW_025422556.1, from coordinate 48,436 downwards.
AGAAAAGATGGATTGGGTTGAACCTCAGAGTCATTAAAAATTTGGTAAACCCTATTTTTAAAAATAGAAATTCAATTTAAAGGGGTACCCAAGCTAAATCAGGCCTCAGAAATCAGAGCATAGAAAAAGGCGGGGCTGACTAATTAAATGAAAGGATTTCGAACCAAAATCTTTGCTAATTCGACAAGGATTGTATTCTTTAATTATTTCTCTATTTTTTATTACTTAATTTAAGAATAAAAAAAAATTATTCTAATGAATTTTATTCTTCTTCTTCGGATTCAAAATAGAAGAATAAAAGAATAAGTAGAAGAATTAAATTAAGTCAATCCAAAAGGAAAAGGAGGTTCATGGCCAAGGGAAAAGATGTTAGAATCAGAGTTATTTTGGAATGCATCAGTTGTGTTCGAAAAGGTGCCAATGAGGAATCGACGGGGATTTCTAGATATAGTACTCAAAAGAATCGCCACAATACACCCGGACAATTAGAATTCAAAAAATTTTGTCGTTATTGTCGCAAGCATACGACTCATCACGAAATAAAGAAATAGGAACATCGTGTATTCGATCTTTCCAAACAACAGAAAGAGTAAGAACTTCATATTTTATATATAAATAAAACATAGTATAGAATACAAAATACAAATCAACTCATCTGATTTCCGGTCGATATTATTTCATATGTATAGAGGGTATTCATATACTATAAATATGAATCAAATAAGATATGGATCAAAGAAAAACTACTTCTTCTGGATCCTAAATTAATAAAATAAAGAAGTGCATTTTCCAATTTTAAATTAAATAAGGAATAAATCATGTATACATCTAAACAACCTTTTCTTAAATCTAAGCAACCCTTTAGTAAATCCAAGCAAACTTTTAATAAATCCAAGCAACCCTTTCGTAAATCCAAGCAAACTTTTCGTAAATTCAAACAACCTTTTCGTAAATCTAAACAACCTTTTCGTAGGCGTCCCCGGATTGGCCCGGGAGATCGAATTGATTATAGAAACATGAGTTTAATTAATAGATTTATTAGTGAACAAGGAAAAATATTATCGAGACGAATAAATAGATTAACCTTGAAACAACAACGATTAATTACTCTTGCTATAAAACAGGCTCGTATTTTATCTTTTTTACCGTTTCGTAACTATGAGAACGAAAAACAATTTCAAGCCCAGTCAATTTCAATAATTACAGGTTCTAGACCCAGAAAAAATAGACATATTCCTCAATTAACGCAAAAGTACAATTCCAATCGAAACTTAAGAAACTACAACCAAAATTTAAGAAACAACAACCGGAACTTAAGTTCCGATTGTTGATGTTTTATTCGAATTCGCAAGGGCCAGACCTATATATATTATAAAGAAAGTAATCCAGCTCGTCGATTCCTACCACTTAATCTTAATTTATTGTATCTTCCCGGAGTTCCCTCTCCGGGAATTCATCTTTTATTATTCCAGTATATTACTTTATTTATACCTTTAATTGATGATCTTTATTTTATTGGAAATCGTGTAAAGATTATTTGGATTTGATACAGCTACTTGTGCAAGCATTTTACGATTAAGAATCAATTTCTTCTTGTACAGGTTGTGTATTAATTTACTATAACTATCGAATACTTTATATACCCGCGTTGCTGCGTTTATCCGAGTGATCCACAAACGACGAAAATCCCTCTTTTGCCTACCTCTATCTCGATGAGAGGAAACAAAAGCTCTTTTTACTTGTTGGGTAATCATTCGATTAAGTCTTAAATGAGCCCCTCTAAAGTTTGAGGCAAATGAACGCATTTTTGTTCGTCGTCTCCGGGCTATATATCCTCGCGGAACTCTGGTCATTGAATCAAATTAACCTTAATGAATAACTAATGATTTCTCTTCTTTTAGCCACCCTTTTTCTCATTAATAACAAAACTAATTATTCCGATATATAAAATATTAATTCCAATGGCTTTTGCTATAGTAACCTTCCCAACCACGATTTTTTATTCCACTCCGTTCAGTTATTTCTATACGAAATAACAAATTCATTCTAAATAATACTAAAAAAAATAGTGGGTTCCATCGTTTCTATGGTTCCCTTTTAAACGGTGAGGCCCTCTCTATACACCGGAGCCCTTTCTTTCATCAAAAAGTATTACGAACTTGTATAGTTCACATTCTTTGGCTCTACCTATCCATTATAGAGTAAATAGCTCTTTTCACAATAAGAGTTATCCATACAGTGACGGTATTTAATTATGAAAGTTGGCTAAGTAGCTGACCCTGTTAGTCCGTTCTTTATAAGATAAAAGAGCATAAGCCTTTTTCTTTTTATTACTATTTCCTCCGCTTAATGGATAACCATTTGCTACCAATGGGAGAATTGCTTCTTATTTCCAAATTTAGATAATTCGATTTGCACCAAAGGAAACCAGAAATTCCATATACCATAGAAATCTAGGATAGAGAAGCTATATCCTATTCATTGGTACTAATCAGGGATACTTCAAATTTTTTTTATATTTGTTTGAAGTCATGATCTGAACGAGTCGCACATACACCCTAGCACATGTTCCTCGACGCTGAGGGCATCCTTTAAGCGCAGCCGTTTTTCTAGCATTTCGTATTGGCTGTCTTGCGTTTCTAATAAGTTGTTTAACCGTTGGCATGTTGTATGTATATAGAAAAAAATGGATTGGTTTAGATCCATCTTAACCTGATGATTGCTCATCATGAAGTCTTTCTATTTTCTATTAAATCGAGGAAAACACGAATTTAGCTGTGAAATAACTTTACAAGAAATCCGGACACTACCAATCCTTAAACATTTCCGGAAACCACACTGGATCAGTATCGCAGTGCTTGTCAATCATTTCATCCCCTACAATATCGACAAGTCCATAAGCTTTGGCTTCGTCTGCTGACATAAAAACATCCCTTTCCATGTCTTCGGATACAACCCAAAAAGGCTTGCCTGTTCTTAGTGCATAAACCCTTGTGATCATTTCGCGAACTTTGTGTAACTCTTCTACTTCTAGTAAAAATTCTGGTGTCCTTGCCCGATAATAAGCACTAGCAGGTTGGTGAAGCATAATCCTCGCGTGAGGGAATGCTATACGCTTGGCGGGTTCTCCTCCAAGCAGAATGAAGGACGCCATGGACGCGGCTATTCCGAGGCATATTGTATATATATCTGGTGTCACCGTTTGCATCGTATCAAAAATAGCCATTCCTGAGATTAGCCAACCGCCTGGGGAGTTTATAAACAAAAAAATATCACTAATTCCATCTTCTATACTCAGATATACCATGAGACCTGTAATATGATTCGTGATCTCGCAACGAATCTCTTGACCTAAAAAAAGTGTCCTTTCTCGATACATAACATTGTATAAGTCAACCCAAGTCGCTTCTTCATCTCCAGGAATCCGGTAAGGTACTTTTGGAACACCAATGGGCATATTAGATTAATATTATTAAATTTAAGTAAGAAACACTTTAATATGGAAACGTAAGAATGGAACAGAAAGAAAGAATCTGCAGTTTATTGTCTTAATTTTTATTCTTATTCTATTCTATTTTATTCTTATTCTATTCTATATGAATACTATAGATTCTATTAATACATAGATGGAAAGGTTATACATATAAGAAAGGTAAGACAGATTGAATAAAGAAAAAGGAATGGGTGATTCGAATGCTAAACAAAGAGGGGTAGCGATCTATTCTTCGTTTTTTCCAAATTGGCCAAGTTACCCATTGCATATTGGCACTTATCGAGTATAGAATAGATCTGCTTCTCTTTCTTCTTATGAACAGAATTGGCTTCTTATTTTTAATGGAATGAAATAAATATTCGCGCTTTCTGACACAGAATCCCCTAGAAGGGTTAGGTACAATGGATAATCTTTTTCAATGCGATAAAATAAAGCGACATCGTGTCTATTTTTCTTTGCTAAAGGGGTATTTCCATGGGTTTGCCTTGGTATCGTGTTCATACTGTCGTATTGAATGATCCGGGTCGATTGCTTGCGGTGCATATAATGCACACAGCTCTAGTTTCTGGTTGGGCTGGCTCAATGGCTTTATACGAATTAGCAGTTTTTGATCCCTCTGATCCTGTTCTGGATCCAATGTGGAGACAAGGTATGTTCGTAATTCCCTTCATGACTCGTTTAGGAATAACGGATTCGTGGGGTGGTTGGAGTATTTCAGGAGGAACTGTAACAAATCCGGGTATTTGGAGTTATGAAGGTGTGGCAGCTACGCATATTGTGTTTTCTGGCTTGTGTTTCTTGGCAGCGATCTGGCATTGGGTATATTGGGACCTAGAAATATTCTCTGATGAGCGGACGGGAAAACCCTCTTTGGATTTGCCCAAGATCTTTGGAATTCATTTATTTCTTGCAGGGGTGGCTTGCTTTGGCTTTGGGGCATTTCATGTAACGGGTTTGTATGGTCCTGGGATATGGGTATCCGATCCTTATGGACTAACTGGAAAAGTACAAGCTGTAAATCCAGCGTGGGGTGCAGAAGGTTTTGATCCTTTTGTTCCGGGGGGAATAGCTTCTCATCATATTGCTGCGGGTACATTGGGTATATTAGCGGGCTTATTCCATCTTAGTGTCCGTCCGCCTCAACGTCTATATAAAGGATTACGTATGGGCAATATTGAAACTGTACTTTCCAGTAGTATCGCTGCTGTTTTTTTTGCAGCTTTCGTAGTTGCTGGAACTATGTGGTATGGGTCAGCAACGACCCCAATCGAATTATTTGGGCCTACTCGTTATCAGTGGGATCAGGGATACTTTCAGCAAGAAATATATCGAAGAGTTAGCAATGGTTTAGCCGAAAATCTTAGTTTATCAGAAGCTTGGTCTAAAATTCCCGAAAAATTAGCCTTTTATGATTATATTGGTAATAATCCGGCAAAAGGGGGATTATTCAGAGCGGGCTCAATGGACAATGGGGATGGAATAGCTGTTGGATGGTTAGGACATCCCGTCTTTAGAGATAAAGAAGGACGTGAGCTTTTTGTACGCCGTATGCCTACTTTTTTTGAAACATTTCCGGTTGTTTTGGTAGATGAGGAGGGAATTGTTAGAGCGGACGTTCCTTTTAGAAGAGCAGAATCCAAATATAGTGTTGAACAAGTAGGCGTAACGGTGGAGTTCTATGGTGGCGAACTTAATGGAGTAAATTATTCTGATCCTGCTACTGTAAAAAAATATGCGAGGCGTTCTCAATTAGGGGAAATTTTTGAATTAGACCGGGCTACTTTGAAATCCGATGGTGTTTTTCGCAGCAGTCCAAGGGGTTGGTTCACTTTTGGTCATGCTACCTTTGCTTTGCTCTTCTTTTTCGGACACATTTGGCATGGCGCTAGAACATTGTTCCGAGATGTTTTTGCTGGTATTGATCCAGATTTGGATGCTCAAGTGGAATTTGGAACATTCCAAAAAGTGGGAGATCCAACTACAAAGAAACAGGCAGTCTGATACACATTGTTATGGTATCTTTCACCTCTCTTTTTTGATTTGACATCTCCCATCCTTTCTTTGACTCTTTTTCTTTCTTTATATGGGAAATTCTCCCAAATGACAAATGAATAGGTGTGGAAGTTATAATTGTAAATAAACCACGATCGAATCTATGGAAGCATTGGTTTATACGTTCCTTTTAGTTTCGACTTTAGGGATAATTTTTTTCGCTATCTTCTTCCGAGAACCACCTAAGGTTCCACCAACTCCAACTAAAAGAATAAAATAATTTCATTTAAGTAAGAAGTCTCCCAGATAGGGGGACTTCTTACTTAAATTAGTCTCCGTGTTCTTCGAATGGATCTCTTAATTGTTGAGAGGGTTGCCCAAACGCGGTATATAAGGCATACCCAGTAAAGCTTACAAGTAAACCAGATATGGAGATGGCGACTAAAGTTGCTGTTTCCATTTTTATAGAATTTCAAGATTACAATGGATCTACGAAAAGATCGTGTATTTACAACTACAACGGAATAGTATACAAAGTCAACACCAATGATTAAATATAATTTATGGCTACACAAACCGTTGAAGATAGTTCTAAACCTAGGCCAAAACGAACTGGTGCAGGTAGTTTACTGAAACCCTTGAATTCGGAATATGGGAAAGTCGCCCCGGGTTGGGGGACTACTCCTTTTATGGGGGTCGCAATGGCTTTATTCGCTATATTCCTATCTATCATTTTAGAAATTTATAATTCTTCCATTTTACTGGATGGAATTTTAACCAATTAGGTTTCTACTAACTAAAACTAGGAAGTCAGAGTTTTTCCATCCAAAAAAGCCTTTCTAGTTTAAGCTCTACATTTCTAGATATTATGGTAGTTCGACCGCGGAATTTTTTTGTTTCGGTATCTCTGGAATATGAGTGTGTGACTTGTTAGAATTGATCCTATTGATAATACATAGAAAGGGCCTGTTATCTCTATCAAGATGATTCTAATTCGTCAGATATTATTTATTCTAGTATCTGGAACACGAAATAGATAGAGTGGATCAAAAAAAATGGAACTATGATTCATACTCACTATTAAGACCTCGCAACCAGACTGAAAAATTCAAGTAGTTCTTAAATAAAAATAAAAAAGAAATTTTCTTCCTTACAATTTTGTTTGCCCAAAAGACAACTTTTTTTCTATCGATTTTGTCGAGTCATTACACTGATTCAATTTCAATAAATGATTATCAAGCGGTTCTTATTCGAAGAACCCTTGCCTTTTGTTTAGCTTGAGACTAAATCATCGTGGCTCTAGTATGAATCTAAGGTTTTAATTGAACTGATTCATAGGATCACAACAAGATAATTTCTATATTACGCATAAAAAAAAATCCAAAATAGGGAAGAGAAAAGTCAAGAAGCCTCTAATGACCAACATAAGGGAAAGGAAGAAAGAAAGACGCGCCAACTTGAGATTTTTTGGCATTATCATCACAAAGAAGATATTCCGGATTTTTTTTATTTGCTATCTTCAAGGCAAATCGACCCGATTCAGTGGCTGATGAAGTTTTGAACCTTTTTTCTAATATTCGTTGAAAATTTGTGTGTTTCTGCTTGAGCCGTACGAGATGAAATTTTCATATACGGCTCTTAGAGGGGGGCGTGGGTTAGTTACCTATCTCAATAAAGTATATGATTGGTTTGAGGAACGTCTTGAGATTCAGGCAATTGCGGATGATATAACTAGTAAATATGTTCCTCCCCATGTCAACATATTTTATTGTTTAGGGGGAATTACACTTACTTGTTTTCTAGTACAAGTCGCTACCGGTTTTGCTATGACTTTTTACTACCGACCAACCGTTACAGAGGCTTTTTCCTCGGTTCAATACATAATGACCGAGGCCAACTTTGGTTGGTTAATCCGATCAGTTCATCGATGGTCAGCAAGTATGATGGTTTTAATGATGATCCTGCATGTATTTCGTGTGTATCTCACAGGGGGATTTAAAAAACCCCGTGAATTAACTTGGGTGACAGGTGTGGTTTTGGCTGTTTTGACTGCATCATTTGGTGTAACTGGTTATTCTTTGCCTTGGGATCAAATTGGCTATTGGGCAGTCAAAATTGTGACAGGTGTACCTGACGCCATTCCGGTAATAGGATCGCCTTTAGTGGAGTTATTACGCGGAAGTGCTAGTGTGGGCCAATCCACTTTGACTCGTTTTTATAGTTTACATACCTTTGTACTGCCTCTGCTTACTGCCGTATTTATGTTAATGCACTTTCCAATGATACGTAAGCAAGGTATTTCGGGTCCTTTATAGGGAAGGCATATCATAGAGAATTCTAATTCTCATATATCATATCGGGTAGGTTGTGGTATTTCATTGCTACAAGCATGGGTTATTGTAAAATAACACATGTCATTTGGATACTTCTCTTCAACTCCGAAGTATTTTTATACGATACAAATAGTTGAAGTTAATTTTACGAAAGAAAAAAGGCGGATTATGGGAGTGTGTGACTTGAATTATTGATTTGGCCATGCAGATAAAGAATTGGATCTGCCACATTAGAATTCACAACCAAAGGTGTCTCCGCATCCAATCAACATGTAAGTCCCCTACCTAGGAAGGATAGGCTGGTTCACTTGAGGAGAATATCTTCTATGATCATACCGCAACCATGTCATCCATGAACAGGCTCCGTAAGATCCCATAGAGTGGAAATGGAATCAGTCATGTGACATGATCCAATTCTCTATTTATTACACTTACCTTTTTATTATAGTATGGAAATGCATTCATTTTCTTTGCATCGATTGTGATCCGCAATACTATCGGAGTAAAAGAAGGGATCTAAGGAAGAATGTAGGCTAAACTTTTTGATTTTTTATTAGTAACAAGTAAATATTTTGTTTGGAGGTAAGAAACTTGCGATATTGAGGGGATAAATACCAACTAATCAAGAGACATGAGACAATCCACAAAGCAATTGATCATGATCAAATTTGTAAGCCCACTTGGATATTGAGCATTTACCCATAAGAATAGGATTATTTTCAATGAGTAGTGGTAGGTGCAACTTTGGAAAAGAGAATCTGATAAAGCTTTTTTTGTCTAGAGTCATTGAGTCATTATATACCTTAATTCTATTAAGGATCTTCCGCGGTCTTATTTCTTTCACTCTTGCTCGAGCCGGATGATGATAAATTCTCATGTCCGGTTCCTTTGGGGGATGGATCCTAAAGAGTTCACCTATCCCAATAACAAAGAAACCAGACTTAAATGATCCTGTATTAAGAGCTAAATTAGCTAAAGGGATGGGACATAATTATTACGGGGAACCCGCATGGCCCAACGATCTTTTATATATTTTTCCAGTAGTAATTCTAGGTACTATTGCATGTAATGTAGGTTTAGCGGTTCTCGAGCCATCAATGATTGGTGAACCGGCAGACCCGTTTGCAACTCCTTTGGAAATATTACCCGAGTGGTACTTCTTTCCCGTGTTTCAAATACTCCGTACGGTACCCAATAAGTTATTGGGCGTTCTCTTAATGGTTTCTGTGCCAACAGGCTTATTGACAGTACCTTTTCTAGAGAATGTCAATAAATTCCAAAATCCATTTCGCCGCCCAGTAGCTACGACCGTTTTTTTAATCGGTACTGTAGTAGCTCTTTGGTTAGGTATTGGAGCAACACTACCCATTGATAAATCGTTAACTTTAGGTCTTTTTTAGATTTTTTTTGATTCATTCAACCATGAAGTACCATAGGTATCTAGGAAATAGTTACTTCCAAGTAGAATCTTCCCTAGATACCTAAAATCCATTTTATTATTTTATTATGATCCATTTCGCGAAAATATAGATTGTACCAAAGATGCAAAATTGTTTTCTTTTTTCTTTTTATTCTATTCTAACTCGAAAAAGAAGAAGAAAAAAAATTGCAATGGATTTAAAACGAGAGTTTATTCTTAAGTAAATCAATTGGGAGATGCTTCTCTAGAGTGTCCCATATATGTTTTCTATCTTCCATACGAAAACTGTCAATTCTCATAAGATCTTCTTCAGTCTTACTCAAAAGGTCCAATAGTGTATGTATATTGGCCCTTTTTAGACAATTATATGTTCTAGAAGTTAATTCTAATTGATCAATAAAAATACAATTCAATGGAATTCCTTTTTTGTTTTTCTTTAGATTAGTTAATCTTTTTTGAAAAGTAAAAAGGGGTGGAGTAAACCTGTTTTTATTTTCTTCGAAACTAGTGCCCTCTTCCTCGGCGTGTAGAAAAGGAAGAAATAAATCAATCAAATTACGAGAAGCCTCATAAAGCGCTTCCTTAGGGGTTAAACTTCCATTAGTCCATATTTCTAGAAAAAGTATCTCGTGTTTTTCATTTCCATTCCCACAAGAAAAAATACTATAATTCACATTTCGAACAGGCATGGATACAGCATCTATAGGATAACTTCCATCTTGATAGTTCTTTCTGAGTTCTGTCTGATATCCACGATCTCTCTTGATCTGTAAATCAATACAGAAATCAATGGGCTCTGTCAAGTTAGCTATAGGTTGTGCCGTATCAACGGTTTCTACGGAAGGCGGTAAGATGATATCTTGAGCAGTTATGTATCTAGGACCTTTGACGCAAATTGATGCGTCTCTAACTCCATAGAGATTACTTCTCAATACAATTTCTTTCAAATTTAGTAAAATTTCTTGTACGGATTCTTCAATACCTGCTATTGTAGAATATTCGTGTGGCACGCTCCCAAATTTTGCACGTGTGATACATGTTCCTTCTATTTCGCCAAGTAAAGCTCTTCGCAAGGCAATACCAACGGTGTCCGCTTGACCTTTTCTAAGCGGGGACAGAATGAAACGACCATAATAAAGACGCTTACTATCTACTCTTGATTCAACACACTTCCACTGTAGTGTTTGAGTGGATCCTGCTACCTCCTCTCGAACCATAATAGACTAGTATTATTATTTTATCATTGAATCGTTTATTTCTCTTGAAAGTTGAAAGCGGGTTAATTCTTTTACAGACGTCTTTTTTTAGGTGGTCGACATCCATTATGCGGCATAGGTGTTACATCGCGTATACAACTTAATCGCACACCACTTTTAGCAATGGCTCGTAATGCGGCATCTCTTCCACTACCAGCGCCCTTTACCATAACTTCTGCTCGTTGCAAACCTACTGTACGAATAGCATCTACTGCTGTTCTTTGACCAGCATAGGGTGATGCTTTTCTTGAGCTTTTGAATCCACAAGTACCGGCCGAGGACCAGAAAACCACCCGACCTTGTGGGTCTGTAACAGTTATAATGGTATTGTTGAAACTAGCTTGAACATGAATAACCCCTTTTGTTATTCTACGTGCACTCTTCCGTAAACTAAAACGTGCATTCCTACGTAAACCAATACGCACTTTCTTACGTGAACCAATTTTTGGTATAGCTTTTGCCATATTTTATTATCTCATAAATATGAGTTAGAAATAAAAAAAAAGATACAAAGATATCCGTTTCAGGGTAAAATACACCCTTTACTTTAATTATTTGAAATTATTTTATTTGGAATTGGAACATTTCCGCGGGTACTTTTTTTTTACTTTTTAGACAGTAAAGTTCTTTTTCGAAAGATTACCCCTGTCTTTGTTTATGCTTCGGATTAGAGCAAATCACTCTAATTCGTCCACGCCTACGAATCAGTCGACATTTTGTACAAATTTTACGAACGGAAGCTCTTATTTTCATATTTCCGTATCCTTTTTTAAACTATGAATCTAATATTTTGGAAAAAAATAAGTCTCTTCGCTTGAATTTTAGAACTTAGAATTTATTACCCTAGAAAAAAAAAAGAAAAACCTAATCCTTTGAATCTTTGGTATTCTTCAAATCTTCGCTATCCTTCAAATCTTCGCTATCCTTCGAGTCTTCGATACGCTTCGAATCCTTATGGGGAAGTCTATAAATTATACGTCCCTTGCTTGAATCATAACGACTTACTTCAATTTTGACCCTATCCCCCATCAGTATTCGTATAGAACTAGACCGGATCTTTCCTGAAATATAGCCTAGGATGATGGTGTCATTCTCTAGCCGAACGCGGAACATTCCATTGGGTAGGGCTTCCGTAACTAAACCTTCAAAAGTAACTTTTGCTTCTCTCGGGTTTTTTTTTTCTCTCCTATTTTTTTTTTCTGTCATATTTTTTTCTCCTATTTTTCCATTTTTATTTTCAAAATAGGAAGGGCGAGGTAGAATTCGAGCACTATAGGCGGGGCGATTACCATATATAACATAAGACTTCTCCCCCAATTCTGTTTAGTCGAGCTTCTCGATCTGTCATTATCCCTCGAGAAGTAGAAAGAATAGCAATTCCCATTCCACCCAAAACTTTAGGAATTCCTTGATAGTTGGTATAAATTCGTAAGCCGGGTCGGCTAATACGCTTTAAAAAAGTTCTTGTTCTATATATTCCTTTTCGAGTCTTTCTCTTTTGATGTCGCAAAGTTGAAACCAAGAAATATCTGTTACGTTCCTGATGTTTCCGAACACTTTCAAGAAAACCCTCTCGTAGAAGTATTTTAACAATGTTTTCGGTAATATTTGTAGATACTACTCGAACTGTTCCTTTTTTATTCATGTCCGCGTTTCTTATAGAAGTTAGTAAATCAGCAATAGTGTCCTTGCCCATAAGACTCTAATTCTAGGTTCCTCCTAATTTTTCTATAATCAACATGTTTTCTTTTTTTTTCTTTTCATTTTGGATTTTAAAACATATACGTAAAACACAATCTACTAATATTAATTCTTTGATCTAAATTTCGCCTACTAGTATTTATAATACTTCAGGAGCTAATGAAACTATTTTGGTAAAATTCAATTCTCTCAATTCCTCGGCAATCGCGCCAAAAACTCGAGTTCCTTTTGGGTTGCCTTTTTGATCAATTATAACCGCAGCATTGTCATCATAGCGGATTATTATACCGTCTTCGCATTTGAATTCTTTACATGTACGTACAATTACAGCTCGAATTACTTCGGATCTTTCTAGAGGCATTTGGGGCAATGCGTCTTTGATTACAGCAACAATAACATCACCAATACGAGCATATCGCTGATTACCAGCAGCTCCTATGACTCGAATACACATCAATTTTCGAGCTCCACTATTGTCTGCTACATTTAAAAGGGTCTGAGGTTGAATCATATTATTTTGATTTCAATTTGTTATTTCAATGCAAAAGGATGAAAGAAATATTGTCTTTCCAGAAAGAAAAACCGGGCATTTTTTTTCTTCCATACCCCTTTTAGGGTTCTATATCTCTAATCGAATAAATTGACTTCGTATGGGCATTTTACTGGCCGCTATGGAGATAGCTGCTCTAGCTACAGTTTCAGATACTCCCCCCATTTCATAAAGTATACGACCTGGTTTAACAACGGCTACCCAATATTCGGGGGACCCCTTTCCCGAGCCCATACGTGTTTCCGTGGGTCTTAGTGTAACCGGTTTGTCGGGAAATATACGTACCCATATTTTTCCACCACGACGTGCATATCGTGTTATTGCTCTTCGTCCTGCTTCTATCTGTCTCGCCGTGATCCAAGCGGGTTCAAGTGCTTGAAGAGCATATCTACCAAAACAAATACGATTGCCTCGGAAGGATTTTCCTTTCATTCTTCCTCTATGTTGTTTGCGAAATCTGGTTCTTTTGGGGTTATAGTCGATGGTTCTCTTTCTTAGTTCCATCTCTACTCCAAAACTGGACATGAGAGTTTCTTCTCATCCAGCTCCTCGCGAATGGAATGAGAAAGCATGTAAATAAATTTCTCTAATTCCATAATATTTAAAAATATTACGGTACGGATAGATACACATTAATAGATAATAGAAAAAGTTAGGTTTTTTTTTTATTTTTATATTGAATTTGTTAAAACAGAAAAATATAATATATAGTCAAAAAAGAAGATCTAGAATATATCCAGATGTGTGTGGATATTTATCTAAATTCTATATTTATAGATAATAATGTAGTCCTTCTAAAAAATATCCTTATTTTTACTCTTATTGAATCGCGGTAAAGTATTCTAATTCAATAAGAATTTCGCGGGCGAATATTTACTCTTTCCTGTCTTATTTGTTAATTTATAAACTTACCAAATAAGACAATTTTTTTGGTTTGTTCCGCCATCCCACCCAATGAAGTGTTAGGATTCTTTTCAATAAAATCCTATGGAATCATAGGTTCTGTCGTTCCCACTGCTTCTCCTTGAATGGTTAGGTCTGAATCCCGCAACGGAGCTTCCAAAAAATTTCTTTCCGAGTTAATTTTCTCAGTTTTATTAACCCGGGCGGCTCTTTATTATTGCTTAAAATTTGTAGTTCTTCTTTCAAGTTACAATTTTTCATTCTCTATTAGTTTTATTATATTGATGCTTTTTCACATTGCCTTTTATGATGTAATTCATAGACCATACACAGTGGAATTCTATATCTTATTTATTTCCTCTTCCTTCTTTCTATCATCCCTCCCTTTATCCACATCCCTTTAGTTTTGCTTCACAACCTAGAATCCCATTTTTTTTTTAGATAAAAAAGTGCAGTTGCTACAACTATATGACACATCTACTCATTTATGATAGAGGTATTTATTCATATAGTGACTGTTTCTTAGTTAGGATCTCGACAATACGAAGCAATAGGTTGGTTATTAGTATTAGTTAATTTTCTATAATTACTAAGTTTTTTTCTTTAAAAAAGAAAAAAAAATAACGAGTCACACACTAAGCATAGCAATTATATTAAATGATTTATCAATTTTCATTAAATCTTATAGAAAGAGGTAGAATTTCTTCTTTTGCAGGGATTTCAGGAAAAAAGTCTCTTGTCATTTTTTATTCTATCAATGGACAGAATTCGAAGACAAGATTAGTTATTCTTCGTCTACGAATATCCAAATTTTTACACCTAATACTCCATAGATAGTTCGAATTGGATAGCAGCAATAATCAATTTTAGCGCGGATTGTTTGGAGGGGAAGTCTGCCCCTTTTAATGGATTCGGCACGTGCAATTTCTTTTCCTCCGAGACGACCCGCAATTTTTACTTTTACTCCCCTTATATCTGCTTTTTTAGTTAATTCAATGGCTTTTTTCATTGCCTTTCGGAATGAAACTCTATTTTTTAATTGGAAAGCTATATATTCTGCAAGAATGTTAGGCTGTCTATAAGGTTCTTTAACTTTTTCGATAGAAATATTAAATCTCTGGTTTACAGAGTTAATTTCCTTTTGTAGATCTTTCTCTAATTCTTCGATTGCTCCTTTTTTCTTTAATAAATTTGGGAATCCAATATGGATTATGACGTGGATCGTATCGATTTCTTTTTGAATTTCTATATGTGTAATTACTTCGGAACTTGAACCTGAGTCCATTTTTCTATTATGTGTAATTACTTCGGAACTTGAGTCTGATTCTATTTTTCTATTCGAGCCCTTTTTCCTATTCTTTTGTATATAGTTCTTGATACAATCCCTTATTTTTTTATCTTCCTGTAGACCTTCAGAATAATTTTTTGGTTGTGCGAACCAAAAGGAATGGTGTTTTTGGGTTGTACCAAGTCTGAAACCGAGTGGATTTATTTTTTGTCCCATATTTTTCTATTCTATATTTTTTTTTACTGGGAATCGAAATCTTAGATGGATCTAAAGGTTATTTAGATTTCTTTACTATATTTAGTACAATTGTTATATGACACATGCTTTTTTTTATAGGGAAACTACGTCCTCGAGCTCGAGGTCTGAATTTCTTCATAATAGTACTCCTACTGACTTCGGCTTTAGTAATGAATAAATTCGCTTTGTCGAAATCCCTATAATGAGTTGCATTTGCGGCTGCCGAATAAACCAACTTTAAGATGGGATAAGATGCTCGATAGGGCATGAGGTTCAGTATCATAACAGTTTCCTCGTAGTAACGCCACCGAATCTCGTCAAGAACTCTTTGTGCTTTGAAAACAGACATAGGGATACGTTTTTGTGCTTTGAAAACTCTCTCGAACTTAAGTAGACGATCGGTTGGAACTTTCCTTGCGAGTTTCCTTAGCCCACTTTTCTTCTTCTTTATCCTAGGGATATACTTTACTAGTTTGAAACTTGTCATAAATAAGTTTATTCCCCGCCTACCTTTACTTTATTTTGAATCTTTTTTTTCTTCTTAATCTTTCTATTCAGAATTCAGTTAACGACGAGATTTAGTATCCTTTCTTGCATTTTCATAACTCGTAAAATGCCGAGTAGGCACGAATTCTCCCAATTTGCGACCTACCATAGGATTTGTTATGTAAATAGGTATATGTTCCTTTCCATTATGAATCGCAATTGTATGGCCAACCATTGTGGGTAGAATGCTAGATGCCCGGGACCACGTTACTATTGTTTCTTTCTCCTCCTTCATATTGACCTTTTCTATCTTTGCCAATAAATGATGAGCTACAAAAGGATTCGTTTTTTTTCGTGTCACAGCTGATTACTCCTTTTTTCCTTTTTAAAGAGTGGCATTCTATGTCCAATATCTCGATCGAAGTACGGAGGTCAGAATAAATAGAATAATGATCAACGGAAAAAAGAAAAAAATCCTTTAGCTGGATAAGGGGCGGATGTAGCCAAGTGGATCAAGGCAGTGGATTGTGAATCCACCATGCGCGGGTTCAATTCCCGTCGTTCGCCCATCGCATTATTGCAAATTCCAAAAATGCAATTTTCCATATTCCTAGTTACGTATTTACTTACGGCGACGAAGAATAAAACTATCGCTATATTTTTTCCTTTTCCTAGTTCTTCTTCCAAGCGCAGGATAACCCCAAGGGGTTGTGGGTTTTTTTCTACCAATGGGAGCTTTCCCTTCACCGCCCCCATGGGGGTGGTCCACAGGGTTCATAACTACCCCTCTTACTACGGGGCGTTTACCTAGCCAACACTTAGATCCGGCTCTACCCAAACTTTTTTGGTTCACCCCAACATTACCCACTTGTCCGACTGTTGCTAAGCAATTTTGGGATACTAAACGGACCTCCCCAGATGGTAATCTTAAAGTGGCCGATTTACCCTCTTTTGCAATGAGTTTCGCTACAGCACCTGCTGCTCTAGCTAATTGCCCACCCCTTCCACGTGTGATTTCTATGTTATGCATGGCCGTGCCTAAGGGCATATCGGTTGAAGTAGATTCTTCTTTTCTCTCAAAAAACCCCTTCCCAAACTGTACAAGCTTCTTCCAAAGCATACGGCTTTCTAGATGTATATGACGATCTCTAGACAGATGGATCTTATATGAATCATATGATGAAGTACCACATGAGTGGATATATAGGAAAGGAATCCAAATCTGCCGAATCGCTCATGTTATGATCTTCTACATCCTAGGTCTCTGCGTTCCGTCATCTGGCTTATGTTCTTCATGTAGCATTCAGATCGAATGACTCTATGAAATTACGTCGATACTTCCACATATTATGGGTAACGTAGGAGACATCCCTATTTTCCCCCGGGGGTCTTAATTACCACTGCTTAGCTTTCAATTTGCCTCTGACCATCAAATTAAATGTGAATAACCCGTCCTCCTCTCTTTGAAACAAGGGGCGCTTCCGGTTCTGTGCGTGCTTCAAACAATTTTGTCTTCTCCATATTACCATATCTCTAGAGTCAATAATTTTCTATGAGGAACTACTGAACTCAATCACTTGCTGCCGTTACTCAACAGTTTTCTGTTGAGGTCTATCCCGTAGAGGTAGTCAAATTGGATCAGTGATCGATTTCTAGGTTTCGTCGTAAACCTAATTGGTTACTTCCAATTACGTAAATCAATAGTTCAAACCGCACTCAAAGGTAGGGCATTTCCCATTGATATAGGAACTTTTGTACCAGAAACAATAGTATCTCCAATTATAGCCCCTCTGGGATGTAAAATATATCTCTTCTCACCATCCCCATAGTGTATGAGACAAATGTATGCATTTCGATTAGGGTCGTATTCTATGGTTACGATTCTACCAGATATGTCTTTTTGATTCCGTCGAAAATCTATTTTACGGTATAGGCGCTTATGACCTCCCCCTCTATGCCTTGCGGTAATGATTCCTCTGGAATTACGACCTTTACCACAACGGTGCCGTCCATGGATCAAATTATTTCGTGGATTGGATTTCACTTGCCTGTCTACGGTTCCCTTGCGTGTGCTCGGGATAGGTGTTTTGTATAAATGTTTCGCCGTATTATTAAGTATTCTCCTTTAGTTTTTTTCTCTATCTAGAAGTGGAATAGAATAACCCGGTTGAAGGGTAATGATCATACGTCTGTAATGCATTGTATGGCCCAGAATAGGTCCTATTCTTCTACCTTTTCCAGGTAGTCGATGGCTATTCACAGCTACCACCTTAACACCAAAGAAGAGTTCGACCCAATGCTTTATTTCTGTCTTAGTGAATCCCGATTCGACATTAAAAGTATATTGATTCTTTCCCAATAAACGAAGACTTTTTTCTGTAAATACTGCGTATTTGATTCCATCCATAAATCGACTTTCCCTCCTATGCTCTGAGTTCCAGTATCGATAAGAATTCGAGTTCTTATTGTTCTTATGTTATGGTATGAATATACCATACCAATTCGTTATGTATGGATGATGGATGAGATTCCATGGATAGAGAGCCAGTTCCAATAGACTTATGGAATGTTCCCGTTCGTGTGCATCCAGCAGGAATTGAACCCGCAAATTTACCAATTATGAGTTGGGCGCTTTAACCATTCAGCCATGGATGCTTAACAGGGATCATCGTACATCGTAAATAACCAATTTTCATATAGAAAGACATATCATAGAAAAATGAAATCGAAAATATTCCGAGATGGCAAATATTCGGAGATGACTATGAAAACACCTC
>NW_025422556.1:0-12500 GCF_904849725.1 Hordeum vulgare subsp. vulgare | reverse complement strand
GAGAGAAAGATTCTTCTGATTTTCTTGTTCCTGAAAATATTCTATCTATCTACTAGACGCCGTAGAGAATTTAGAATATTTATGTCTTTCAATTCTCGTACTCGTAATTGGAAAGTTATGGAAGGAGACCCATCATTTTGCAATGAAAACAACATATAAAACTCTGGACAATTTCGAAATCAGGCCAAGCGTCTTAATACATATGCAAAAAAATTCATTATTGGCCCACCATTGATTAGAAGATTTAGCTTGTATGAATCGCTATTGGTTTGATACGAATAATGGCAATCGTTTCAGTATGTTAAGGATACAGATGTATCCACAATTCATTTAGAGTTACTTAATAGTCTATTTCTTATACCATATCTCTATCCCGTGAAATTCTCGAGCCAAAAGATGGATGCCTATGCTGTGTTTCATTTTGCTAAATGATATCAATTAAATGGTGTATCAATTCCATAAATTGCATATAGCAATAAATAAATCAGCAAAATTCTTTCTACTATATTTAGATAGAAGAAACATTTCTTCTATCTAAAATAGTAGAAAGAATGTACCCTTCTATCCAAATCCAATTTGCATCGATAAAAAAAATCCAAATTCCAGTAGTAGATGAATAATTGCAAATTTGTGTGTGTACGAGATTAGAATAACTTCAAAATAACTGACATAATTTTTTATTTTTCCTGATCAGAAAAATACATGAAAAAGAAAGGAGGTAGAAAAATTTTAGGATTTATGGTTAAAGAAGAAAAAGAAGAAAACAGGGGTTCTGTTGAATTTCAAGTATTCAGTTTCACCAATAAGATACGGAGACTTGCTTCACATTTGGAATTACACAAAAAAGATTTTTCATCGGAAAGAGGTCTACGAAGACTTTTGGGAAAACGTCGACGTTTGCTGGCTTATTTGGCAAAGAAAAATAGAGTACGTTATAAGAAATTAATCGGTCAGTTGAATATTCGGGAGCAGTAATTTAATCCTTCAAATTTTTTTCTTGTTTTATTATTTTTTTAGTAGTCTTTATAGTAGTCTTAGATTTTTCATTTTGATGAGCCTCACTTTGAGGAATTCATGGAATAATCCATTTTCATGGAATAATGAATTAAGGAAGAAAGGATATGAGTCTACCGCTTACAAAAAAAGATCTCATGATAGTCAATATGGGCCCTCAACACCCATCAATGCATGGTGTTCTTCGACTGATCGTTACTCTTGATGGTGAGGATGTTATTGATTGTGAACCCATATTAGGGTATTTACACAGAGGAATGGAAAAAATCGCGGAAAACCGAACGATTATACAATACTTACCTTATGTAACAAGGTGGGATTATTTAGCTACTATGTTTACAGAAGCAATAACAGTAAATGCACCAGAATTCTTGGAGAATATTCAAATACCACAAAGAGCCAGCTATATTAGGGTAATTATGTTAGAGTTAAGCCGTATAGCTTCTCACTTGCTATGGCTTGGACCTTTTATGGCGGATCTCGGCGCACAGACTCCTTTTTTCTACATTTTTAGAGAGAGAGAATTAATATATGATCTATTTGAAGCTGCTACAGGTATGCGAATGATGCACAATTACTTCCGCATCGGAGGAGTAGCCGCCGATCTACCTTATGGATGGATCGATAAATGTTTAGATTTCTGTGATTATTTTTTACGCGGAGTTGTTGAATATCAACAACTTATTACACAGAATCCCATTTTTTTAGAGCGAGTTGAAGGAGTAGGTTTTATTAGCGGAGAAGAAGCAGTAAATTGGGGCTTATCGGGACCTATGTTACGAGCTTCTGGAATACAATGGGATCTTCGTAAAGTGGATCCTTATGAGTCTTACAACCAATTTGATTGGAAAGTCCAATGGCAAAAAGAAGGCGATTCATTAGCTCGCTATTTAGTACGAGTTGGTGAAATGAGCGAATCCATCAAAATAATTCAACAAGCTATAGAAAAAATTCCTGGAGGACCTTATGAGAATTTAGAAGTCCGACGCTTTAAGAAAGAAAAGAATTCTGAATGGAATGATTTTGAGTATAAATTTCTTGGTAAAAAACCTTCCCCCAATTTTGAATTGTCAAGGCAAGAGCTTTATGTAAGAGTGGAAGCCCCAAAAGGTGAATTAGGGATTTATCTAGTAGGAGATGATAGCCTTTTTCCCTGGAGATGGAAAATCCGTCCACCCGGTTTTATTAATTTGCAAATTCTTCCTCAACTAGTTAAAAAAATGAAATTGGCTGATATCATGACGATATTAGGTAGTATAGATATCATTATGGGGGAAGTTGATCGTTGAAATGATAATAGATAGGGTAGAGGTAGAAACTATCAATTCTTTTTCGAAATCGGAATTATTAAAAGAAGTCTATGGACTGATATCGATTCTACCCATTTTGACCCTCCTTTTAGGAATTACAATAGAGGTACTCGTAATTGTGTGGTTAGAAAGAGAAATATCTGCGTCGATACAACAACGTATTGGTCCTGAATATGCTGGCCCCCTGGGCCTGCTTCAAGCTATAGCAGATGGGACTAAACTACTTTTTAAAGAAGATATTCTGCCATCGCGAGGAGATATTTCTTTATTTAGCATTGGACCTTCTATAGCAGTCATATCAGTTTTATTAAGTTTTTTAGTTATCCCTTTGGGATATCATTTTGTTTTAGCCGATCTTAGTATTGGTGTTTTTTTATGGATTGCCATTTCAAGTATAGCTCCTATTGGTCTTCTTATGGCAGGATATAGCTCAAATAATAAATATTCTTTTTCAGGCGGTCTACGAGCTGCTGCTCAATCCATTAGTTATGAAATACCATTAACTTTTTGTGTGCTAGCAATATCTCTACGTGTGATTCGTTAAAATAGGATCTTTTTCCTATAAAATCCATTAACTATTTATATTCCTTTTCTTATTTAGTATTTGGGTTGGTAAGTTAAACTAGATAGCTATATGAGTGAAATAAAACAGCTTCTAAATTTGTAGTAAAAAGAAAAAAATCTCATTTTCTACGTACAAGAAAAAAGTGGAAGTAAACATAAAGAGTGTAAACTCTTTATCCCAAGGTTGATATTTTTTAATTACTCATCATATCTTGAAGCGGGCAAGAATAAAGGATTCACAATATGGAATTCCATTATTAGAATACTCCTAGTTATTACTATAACTTAAAAATTCATAAGAAGAATCCACCAAAAGTTAGTGAAGGGTTAGGAACACTAAAGTACATAAAGGATTAGTAATGGAAAATCTAAAACATTAGAGATTTTTTCCCGTAAAAGGAATCATAATAAGGACTTGCAATTTGTAGAAATTATCAAGTAGTACTTTCTTCGGATTCCGATCCAGAGTATGTTCCCATTCACTTGTTAAGGAAATGGCTATCAAGAACGAATTAACCCTTTATCCATTTTTTCTTTTTAAATACCCCCTTCCCGGGGGAAAGAAGAATAGTAAAAAAGATATGGAGTGCACTAGAAAAAATTTGCATTATTTCCTTCCTCTATTCATGCAGAATTGCTCATGAACTAATACTCCACTCTTTCCATTTATTAATTGAATTCCTATAACAAAACAAGTACCAAGTGTTTTATTCCAAGATTAAGTTATTACTGAACAAAGAAAAATTTGGAATATATTATAAAGGATGAGATCAATTCAGAAGCGCTTTTTCTTATTCTAGCAGACGGAATTCCTTTGGTCTAATTTAGGACTTTCAAATCTATTTTATTTTACCTAATTCTATCTATGCCCCAGGGGCTAGGAACAGAACAAAACAGTCCTTTCCTTTTTCTGATCATAGAGAAGCCGTATGAAGCTAAGGTTTCATGTACGGTTTTGAAATAGCGGTGGGAACTGTGATGTTATCATCGACTATGATTATCTAACAGTTCAAGTACAGTTGATATAGTTGAAGCACAGTCAAAATATGGTTTTTTTGGATGGAATATTTGGCGTCAGCCTATAGGCTTTCTGGTTTTTTTAATTTCTTCTTTGGCAGAATGTGAAAGATTACCCTTTGATTTACCAGAAGCAGAGGAAGAATTAGTAGCAGGTTACCAAACTGAATATTCCGGTATCAAATATGGTTTATTTTATCTTGTTTCTTACCTAAATTTATTAGTTTCTTCTTTATTTGTAACAGTTCTCTACTTGGGCGGGTGGAATTTCTCTATTCCCTATATATCCTTTTTTGATTTTTTCCAAATGAATAAAGCAGTTGGAATTTTGGAAATGACAATGGGTATATTTATTACATTAACTAAAGCTTATTTATTTCTCTTCATTTCTATCACAATAAGATGGACTTTACCAAGGATGAGAATGGATCAGTTATTAAATCTTGGATGGAAATTTCTTTTACCTATTTCCCTGGGCAATCTATTATTAACAACCTCTTCTCAACTTGTTTCACTATAAATAAGATAATACAATAATAGATAGTAAGAATATTTTCAACACAAAAGCTCTCCCAAACAAGAGAAAGAAACATATCTTTTTCATAGATATTTAGAATGAATATGTTCCCTATGGTAACTGGGTTCATGAGTTATGGTCAACAAACAATACGTGCTACAAGGTACATAGGTCAAAGTTTCATAACTACCTTATCCCACACAAATCGTTTACCTATAACGATTCACTACCCTTATGAAAAATCAATTACACCAGAGCGTTTCCGAGGGCGAATCCACTTTGAATTTGATAAATGTATTGCTTGTGAAGTATGTGTTCGCGTATGTCCGATAGATCTACCCGTTGTGGATTGGAGATTTGAAAAGGATATAAAAAGAAAACAATTGCTTAATTATAGTATTGATTTCGGAGTTTGTATATTTTGTGGCAATTGTGTTGAGTACTGTCCAACAAGCTGTTTATCAATGACTGAAGAATATGAACTTTCTACCTATGATCGTCATGAATTGAATTACAATCAAATTGCTTTAAGTCGGTTACCAATCTCCATAATGGGAGATTACACAATTCAAACAATTAGGAATTCGTCTGAAAGTAAAATAAACGAAGAAAAATCTTCGAATTCAAGAACGATTACTGATTACTAAACTTTGATTTTGTCTTTTTGTTATAAAAATCTACTAATTCTTTATTAAACTATAAAGAAAAACGAATAACTACTGCTTATTGGAAATTTTTTCTTATTTTAAATCAGACTAGATTTTGATGATATAATATAGTTTATAACTATACAGTTTATACACAAAAAATACCCTAATCCCTTTTTCCTTCCTCGAATCCTTTAGTTTTAGTCAGTTCATGAAAAATTTTATACTATTAATTTCTTTTTATCCATAATGGATTTACCTGGACCAATACATGAGATTCTTATGCTATTTGGGGGATTTATTCTTCTACTAGGGGGTCTAGGAGTAGTATTACTTACCAACCCCATTTATTCTGCCTTTTCGCTGGGATTAGTTCTTGTTTGTATATCCTTATTCTATTTTTTATTAAATTCCTACTTTGTAGCTGTCGCACAACTTCTTATTTATGTGGGAGCCATAAATGTCTTGATCATATTCGCTGTAATGTTCGTAAATGGCTCAGAATGGTCTAAAGATAAGAATTATTGGACTATTGGAGATGGGTTCACTTCACTCGTTTGTATAACTTTTGTTTTTTCACTAATGACTACTATCCCAGATACGTCATGGTATGGAATTCTTTGGACTACAAGATCAAACCAAATAGTAGAACAGGGTCTCATAAATAATGTTCAACAAATTGGAATTCATTTAGCAACCGATTTTTATCTTCCGTTTGAACTCATTTCCATAATTCTTCTAGTTTCTTTAATAGGTGCAATTACTATGGCTCGGCAATAAGAAAACTTAGAAAAAGTAAAAATTATAAGAATTGCAAATCTAAAATAAATAACTAAAGAATCACAATTTTGATTTAGTAAAACCCATCTACTGCCAACAAATACCTCCTTTCTTTTCTCTTTTGTTGTGTAATTGTTCTATTGTAATTAATTGAATCGGTTCAATTCTTTGCCCTCATATTGAAATGAATCGAGATTGATAAGGAGTTAGTTAATGATGTTTGAGCATGTACTTTTTTTGAGTGTCTATTTATTTTCGATTGGTATCTATGGATTGATCACAAGCCGAAACATGGTTAGAGCTCTAATATGTCTTGAACTTATACTGAATTCAATTAATCTAAATCTCGTAACATTTTCTGATCTATTTGATAGTCGCCAATTAAAAGGAGATATTTTCGCCATTTTTGTTATAGCCCTTGCCGCTGCTGAAGCCGCTATTGGACTATCCATTCTTTCTTCCATCCATCGTAATAGGAAATCCACTCGTATCAATCAATCTAATTTATTGAATAATTAGACTTTTTAATAATTAGACATAAAATCCTCTAAACAAAGGCGCACATATTAAAATAATATAGAAATCCATACTATTTTCTTAGTATTATTTGAGAATATCCTTTTTTTTTTAGTAAGTAGGTTATTGCATAGTATTCTTTTTCACTTAAATGAATTTTTGTATTTGTAATTCATTGATATTGCAATATTCAAATTGCAATAATTTATATTGAAAAGACGATAGCCAATAAAATAAATTGGCTAATTCGAAATCGTCTGTACAATTTGTAAAATTCTTTCTTATTGTTGAAGTCCAAAATTCAAGTCTCTTGGCTCTTTTCACGCTTTCTCACAAACGGATTAAAAAATAGATTTTTAATTTTGAAGTTTGGATAAACCATTGCTTCGTCTGGTGTCTACAATACATATGACTCATATAGTACTAATTTTCTTTTTACCAGATCGAAAAATTTTATGTTGAAAAGAAAAATTTATAGATCCAATGTCACATTCCGTAAAAATTTATGATACATGTATAGGATGCACTCAATGTGTACGAGCTTGTCCAACAGATGTATTAGAAATGATACCCTGGGATGGATGTAAAGCCAAGCAAATTGCTTCCGCGCCGAGAACCGAAGATTGTGTGGGTTGTAAGAGATGTGAATCTGCCTGCCCGACAGATTTTTTAAGTGTCCGCGTTTATTTAGGGCCTGAAACAACCCGTAGCATGGCTCTATCTTATTGATACGTTACAAAAACAAAAAACTTCATTTGAATCGTCTGATTCCTCTTTACCGAAGAAGCCTGTGCTCGAAATAATCGAGCACGGGCTTTTCTGGTCAAAACGTATCTTGTCTTTATCACTTTATCATGAGTTATTTTCCTTGGTTAACAATACTTGTTGTTTTGCCGATATTTGCCGGTTCATTAATTTTCTTTTTACCTCATAAGGGAAACAAAATCGTTAGGTGGTATACTATATCTATTTGTTTATTAGAATTCCTTCTAATGACTTATGCGTTCTGTTATCATTTCCAACTGGAGGATCCCTTAATTCAATTAAAGGAGGATTATAAATGGATAGATGTCTTCGATTTCCATTGGAGATTGGGAATCGATGGACTTTCATTAGGATCCATTTTATTGACAGGATTTATCACTACTTTAGCTACTTTAGCAGCTTGGCCAATTACACGGAATTCGCGATTATTCTATTTCCTGATGCTCGCAATGTATAGTGGTCAAATAGGATTATTTTCTTCGCGAGACCTTTTACTTTTTTTTATCATGTGGGAGTTAGAATTAATTCCTGTTTACTTACTTTTATCCATGTGGGGGGGAAAGAGGCGTCTATATTCAGCTACAAAGTTTATTTTGTATACTGCAGGCGGTTCTATTTTTTTCTTAATCGGAGTTCTGGGTATGGGCTTATACGGTTCCAACGAACCAGGATTAGATTTGGAAAGATTAATTAATCAATCATACCCCGCAACCTTGGAAATACTTTTATATTTTGGCTTCCTTATTGCTTATGCTGTCAAATTGCCGATTATACCCCTACATACGTGGTTACCAGATACCCATGGGGAAGCACATTATAGTACATGTATGCTTTTAGCGGGAATATTATTAAAGATGGGAGCATATGGATTGATTCGGATCAACATGGAATTGTTACCTCATGCTCATTATCTATTTTCGCCCTGGTTAGTAATAATAGGAGCTATCCAAATAATCTATGCAGCTTCAACTTCTCTTGGTCAACGAAATTTCAAAAAAAGAATAGCTTATTCCTCTGTATCTCACATGGGTTTCATAATTATAGGAATTGGTTCCATAACCAACATTGGACTCAATGGAGCTATTTTACAAATATTATCCCATGGATTTATTGGTGCTACACTTTTTTTCTTGGCAGGAACCGCTTCTGATAGAATGCGTCTTGTTTATCTCGAAGAACTGGGAGGAATATCTATCCCAATGCCTAAAATTTTTACCATGTTTAGTAGCTTTTCAATGGCTTCTCTTGCCTTACCAGGAATGAGTGGTTTTGTCGCAGAATTAGTAGTATTTTTTGGACTAATTACTAGTCCAAAATTTTTGTTAATGCCAAAAGCACTAATTACTTTTGTAATGGCAATTGGAATGATATTAACTCCTATTTATTTATTATCTATGTTACGCCAGATGTTCTATGGATACAAGCTATTTAATGTTCCAAACGCAAATTTTGTGGATTCTGGACCACGAGAACTCTTTATTTTAATCTGTATCTTTTTACCAGTAATAGGAATTGGTATTTATCCAGATTTTGTTCTCTCCCTATCCGTTGACAGGGTAGAGGCTCTCTTATCCAATTATTATCCTAAATAGGTTTGGTTTTTTTTACTAGTCTGCTCTATTAATGCAGAAATAAGTAAAAAAGTATAATTAGATCTATCTCGAATTTTTGAGAACCCTTTGAGAAGGCGCTCAAGGGGTTCTCAAATAAAATATAAAAGTAAAAACGTTCATTTCATGAACGTTTTTTTTTATGTAATCATTTAGGTGTTAATGTAAACGAACCATAACTATGTAAACCTATTCCTAATAGATTGATACCAAAATAACAAATCCAAATTATAAGAAATCCTATCGAAGCTATAAGTGCAGAATTCGTACCCTTCCAATT
Source organism: Hordeum vulgare subsp. vulgare (assembly GCF_904849725.1). Classification (NCBI taxonomy): domain Eukaryota; kingdom Viridiplantae; phylum Streptophyta; class Magnoliopsida; order Poales; family Poaceae; genus Hordeum; species Hordeum vulgare. The sequence continues at coordinate 3,480 of NW_025422556.1, read as the reverse complement.
TGGATTTGTTCTACTATGTAAATAAATTGCGAATATGGTCCAAGTAATAAATGCCCAAGTTTCCTTAGGATCCCAATTCCAATAGGATCCCCAGGCCTCATTAGCCCATACTGCTCCACAAAGAATACCTATGGTTAAAAGGGTAAATCCTAGGCTAATGATACGATAACTCCAAGAATCCAAACGCTCCGTTAATTGATATTTGTAATAATTTGGAAATGAAGGGACAGGGGCGCTTTTTAAAGCACTTCTTTTTGCATAAAAAAATGCAATCTCACTAAAGAAAAATGTTTTATTTAAAACATTTTTTTTCTTTTTAGAAAAGAAATGGAAATTATTTCGAAATCTAATGATTAGAATAGCGGCAGATAATAAGGATCCGCACAAAAGAGTTGCATAACTTAATAACATCATACTGACATGCATCATTAACCACTGAGATTGTAGAGCAGGTACTAGTATCGTGGATTGATGCATTTCAGTTAAAAGACCCGACGTGGCAAAGCCTTGCGTTAAAATAGTACTTGGCGTAGTTATTGTGCTTAAATCATTTTTAGAGTTCTGTATTTTAGGAATGGTATGAAGAATATACAGAGCCCATGAAAGGAAGATCAATGACTCATATAAATTACTTAATGGAAAATGTCCCGAAGAAACCCAACGAGAAACTAAGAATCCTGTTATAGAGAAAAAAGTAACTATCATTCCTTTTTCTGACGAATCACGTAATCTCCCAAGTTCACGAACTAATAAGGTTATCAAATGAATCGTAATCACAATTGAAATCGTTGAGAAAGAGATATGAGTTAGTATATGTTCTAAAGTTGCAAATAGCATAAGGGGAAGGTCCCATTACAAAATTGTAAATTTCGAATTGATTTCTAATCTATTGTATTCCTTTTCAAGAATGCCGCCACTCGGATTCGAACCGAGATGCTTGAGCACTGCTTCCTAAGAGCAGCGTGTCTACCAATTTCACCATGGCGGCTAACTTCAAATAATAGGTAACTTAAAAGAATAATAGCTATTATCTCGGGAATCGTCGATATTGGGAAAGTCCATAAAATTTAGGAACATTAGAGTTTTCATTAAAATGGACTTCGTTTGGTAGTATCGTTTCCATTTTTTTTTTACAATAAACTCTTGCTTTGCCCAATAGAAACACTGGTTGAAAGAGTTGGAACTTCTTTTTTCTAACTTGCAATTATAGATATAGAACTAATTTTTTCTAATTAATTTATCGTTTAAATTTTGAAAATTCTTTCAATACAATGAAAAAAATCCAAAAGGGTTTCTATTTAATGATGAAATTAAAATGGATAAATAGAAAAGGCTTTTTGGATTTTTGAAAAATTTCTAGAATGAAAGTCTTTATGCTCTTATTAATAAGATTTACTAACCTTATGATTTTGGATAAGATAGGTGGAAGTTGTAAGTCCTATTGTAAGAATACTCCACTTTTCATAATTTTCATAATAAAATATGAGCATTCTATTATGAAAATTATGAAAAGTTCATTGATAGGAAAAGAATACTTAGCACACAGTATACCAAACAAAACTTTTTTTTATTGTATATATAAGAGGGGTTTGTTATAAGAATATTGTACCGAAGTAATTCGACACATAAAAGTACATTCAAAGAAGAATCCAAATTATTAAATAATTGGAATTCTTTTTTGAAAAATCAATTCATATTATTCCAAAATCTTATTATTTGTTTGTTTGTTGCCCAGAAAAACCCTTTGGTTTTGGATGCTCATTACCACTGGAAAATGATCTTGATTTTACTAAAGAATAAGATTGTACTATGGAAAAATAAGTCTTTTTCTTCCAAATATTTTTACGAATACGCTTTTTTGACATTGAAGTACGTTTTTTTGGAACTGCCATTCAAAAAGGAAATTACTTTTTTCTAGTTGTATGTGAAAGACATCTATTGCTGCAAATCAATCCTTCTTTCTTGTTTTTATTAGTATTTATACTTAGATACTGAAAGATACTGAAATTGTGAATTATTTTTTACTTCATTTTGTCTAATGCGGATAAGACAAGAATTTTTAAACATTTTTTCTGTATATATTTTATACTTTGTTTTAATAATATAGAATATATAGAAGGGTTTCCCATTTATATCTATTTATATATCAAGTATACTCCATATATAGATATATGGTATGGAAGCCTATCCCCCGGGGGGATAAAAAGAAGGGAAAATTCAAATAGTTAATTAAGCTCAGAATGATATTGTATTGTATTCCATAAAGGAAAGGAATTCTAATCAAAACAAAAAATACTGAGTCTCTTAAACAAGACATTCTAAAACTTAGGTAATTTATAGTCATAAGGACTATTCGATAATTTCTTATAAACATAGATTTTCATTGGAATTCACTCAATCAGTTATGGAACAAGAGAGCTGTTTCATCTTTGTTTTAAAGAAATATAAAAATGAATAGAAAGTAAAAAGTAAAACGATTCCTTTTTTTTTTTTTGTAAATATCTTTATTTAGATAATAACTAGGTAACGAAGTTATTTGATTAACTTTTTGAATTTAACCAACTAAACCCATTCTTCATTTTTTATTATTTCAATGAGATAAATTTTTAAAAAATGAAGAATTCCAGTATTTTTTCTTATTCTTTTTATTTATTCTTTCAGAAAGAGATAAGAGTTGGTTTGGTGAATCGGAAACAATTTTATAGAAAAATTGAAGTAAAAATCGCAATTTCTTTTCTTATGGAACATACATATCAATATGCATGGGTAATCCCTCTTCTCCCACTTCCAGTTATTATGTCAATGGGATTTGGCCTTATTCTTATTCCGACAGCAACAAAAAATCTTCGTCGCATATGGGCTTTTCCTAGTGTTTTACTCTTAAGTATAGCTATGGTATTCTCAGTTCAACTGTCTATTCAACAAATAAATGGAAGTTCTATCTATCAATATCTATGGTCTTGGACCGTCAATAATGATTTTTCTTTAGAATTTGGATACTTGATTGACCCACTTACTTCTATTATGTTAATACTAATTACTACTGTAGGAATCCTGGTTCTTATTTATAGTGATGGTTATATGTCTCACGATGAAGGATATTTGAGATTTTTTGTTTATATAAGTTTTTTCAATACTTCTATGTTGGGATTGGTTACTAGCTCCAATTTGATACAAATTTATTTTTTTTGGGAACTCGTGGGAATGTGTTCTTATTTATTGATAGGCTTTTGGTTTACACGACCAATCGCAGCGAGTGCTTGTCAAAAAGCTTTTGTAACTAATCGTGTAGGGGATTTTGGTCTATTATTAGGAATTTTAGGTTTTTTTTGGATAACAGGTAGTTTAGAGTTTAGGGATTTGTTCCAAATCGCTAATAACTGGATTCCTAATAATGGAATTAACTCTTTACTTACTACTTTGTGTGCTTTTTTATTATTCCTTGGTGCAGTTGCGAAATCCGCACAATTCCCTCTTCAC